>NC_051178.1:85630691-85910690 GCF_013339695.2 Rhipicephalus sanguineus
ATTGATGCTGTCGCATATGCTCTTCGTGCGATGGAGATGACCGGCTCGTTACATCAATGCTTCAGCCGTGTTCGTCCCCAGCGCTCGCGGGGTCGTATACGCGCGTGGAATATACTATGCGTCGGGCGATGTTATATATTCTCACTCAATGCGGAACATGACCGCGGCGGAAAAATGACGCCGAGAATGACCATCTAGTTCCTGTCGCAATAACAAAAATTGATTAAAAAAACAAAAAAGGCACGCACTGTTCAGAAATAAAGTTAGACACAGAAATATTTAGGGCGCTTGAAGTACAAGGACATGGGGACACGTTCGTCAGTTGCCCGTCATAATACACCAATTTCCCTGATGTTGATTTTATATGATTTGGCCGCTCTTGAATCTATAAGCAGCGCTGGTGTTGACGTCTCAGTTTTGTAGTAAGAACTGTTCCGCTTTATTCAGATGGGTTTATTAGTCATTATCTGAGCTTGCTTTTGACAAATCTGCGCACAAGTCCCACAACTTCATTGATCTGTGAGGGCACAAAAGAGATTCGCAAAAAAAAAAACGAACGATGACATAGAGCCCTACCTATTATAGTGGCGACAAAAACCATGAGATTGATTCCTTGGCGACCTCTCATCGTTGATTCACCTGCGAAAAGCATATTGCACAATAGCATAGATAAATGAAAAAAGTCCAAATTGAAAATAATACTCTATTGTAGCTGTCAAGCATGAGGTTACGCCTAATGAGTATTTATTTAAGGAAAAATTTATTGCCAGTGCGTTTGTTGTATGATGTTTTGAAAGAATTCTATGGGGATTTCTCGCCCAAACGATGCTTACTCCTTGAAATATAATTTGGTCACGTTCTGCTCTGACATTCCAACCTCAAAACGACGCCATTTTGTGGTGCTTGTTAAACAATTCCAGTGAACCAAGGGCCTATCGTATTGTTTGGAGAGCACGCAATAGTAACTGAAAGCACATGCACCGTTCCCACACCCGCTTTGTCTTTTCTCACACGGCTATTGTGCTGGTTCAACTGATATTACTTCACAGATTGCGTTTTTGGCTGCGCAAGCAGAGATAACAGCATGTAGCCGAGAAGCGTAAAATCAGTGTTGGCTCAACGCTTACTTCCGACATTTTGAAAGTGTTTTGTCAACAAATAAGTGGTGAGGAGCAAATAATGCCTGTAGGAAGGCCGGTGAAAGCGAGACAGAAGCCACTCTCTCGTATTTGATCACGGATTAGTTTTGAGGCCTTTAACATCAATCTGCTGCGTATGACTGCAGCTGACCACATTGATGAAGACACTACGATGTTCGATGGATTGGTTGGTACACGTGCCCCGTTCCACAACGTCAAACGCATTATTTTGTTCCTTCAACTGAAAATAACTAAAAACGTTACCCATGTATCTTCAGCCTAGGGCCTAGTTTTTTGTTATTTAAGAATGAAACACGACTGACTGCAGAATATTTGAATATTTATTTATACGCTATTTAGGATTAATTCGCAAAGCTCGCACCAAAATGCATTTGGTTTCTTTCTTTGACAGCAATATCAAGAGCCTCAGAATAATGTTCATGCAAATTTTACACTATAGTAGACAGTCGACAAAAATTAACCCCTGGAGGGGATATGACAACTAATTATGCCAGTTCCCGTAAGGCAGGTCGACAAATATAAAGGGAAGAGTTGAAGACTAGCTGGTTTTGCGGAGCAATTTTCCTATCCAATAATCGACCACTCAGTGGACATTTCAATGTCAAGCACGTCTAAGCATCATCACGAAGAACAAAACGGCACCGCAGATATCCCAATGTGTTTCCATTAGGGGCAAGTACTGTAAATATTCTGCAGGCCTATTTTAAGTGCTGTTTATCACAATATACCAAGAAAATTGGGTTCCATACAACTTCTAAGCCCAACTGAAGATTTAGCTCAGTCAAACTACTTCGTTGGGCGAATTTTTGTATAATGTTACCATTGCAATCATCATAAACACTTAGATCCCTATTAAGCCTCTTCGGTAAGTGAACACGAACAGTTTTTTTATTACTGGAAAGCTACCAGGTAGATAACGCGCGACTATCACAAGAAATTTCATTGTGAAGAAGGCGATGGTGAATTTTCATTATACGATGTTACGTCGGAAGGCTTCTACCTTGTTCCTCCTCTTTTAGTAAAAAGTTGAGAATTCGTGACTGAAAGTGTTAAACACTCTAATGCAGCAAAACAGGTATGGGGGAATATCGCCAATCGCAAGAGCCTTCTTACCTTGATCGACGGGAGAAACAAACAGGTAGCAATCGTCGAGATATGCGTTGTTCTGAGCAGTCGTTTCGCAGACGCTTTTATATGCATAGACTGACCACGCCAGCCAATCAACGTCTCTCTAGGATCTACAAGCATAGCTATATTAGTCAAAGCAATATATCGCCGTCGCGAACGAATTTTGATAGAGGCAAGACTTGAACTCGAGGCATATGCATATGGCATGCAAATATGGATAATGGAACTGTCAACCCACCTAAAAGACAGACAAGAGACATATTGTTGCCACACGTAATCTAAAAACGACTGGTAGAGAAGTGATGCCTGCAAAATGAATATCCCCGATATCAAATTTCATGACATTTAATTACGGCTGTGGTAAAATTACTCTTTGGGCAGGCAGCGTATGGAAGTGCAGTTTTGGTTGTCTGCAACCTCTTATTCACCACATGCCAACAAGCGGTGTGGATATAACGTAACCTAAAATATCTTTGCTTGATTGGTGTTGTTACACGTATCTTTTATTACAGCTGTGGAATGTGACGTCTTTTCAATTTTGTGATGTCTATAGCAATTCGTATGCTAAAATGAAATTCCTTATGCTGCATATCGGGGAATCTATACCGCAGTATGAATGAATGTGGAGCTCCAAGAAATAAGTTCTTCGTAGGAGTGTGAAAATCTCGCTTTTTGTGTGGTTTAAGCATTGTGACATATTTAGTTTAGTTTTTATATTTTGCCCTCTTGTATGTTTTAGTCTTCTGATCAACATATAACAAACCACTCTTTGTAATACACTAAACGAGGATAAATGTAACGGCATTGTCGTAGTAGGTCAGGTTTATGTACTCTCAGTACCATGATCACTGTGAGGTTGAGTCCCCTTAATTACAGGTTGGAAGATGCACCTAAGGAGGAAGAAATTCAGCAAGGCAGAGTTATTATGTAATAGCGAGAATGCAAAATCTACTGCACGCGCCCCTTACGTTTAGGGACGTTTGCTAACCAGCGGATGAACAACGAGGCCACATGTGGTATGGCCACACGCTTTATTTAATTATTTTAAAGCGATCTGTTCTCACGCACAAGAAAACTGTCTGTACCGCTCGGCGGCAGCCGCGCCGCAGTGTTTTGAACGCATCGCCATTTTTTCAGATTGTTGTTTGAAGGTTACTCGCAGGACGCAAGTAGTGTAGTTGATTGGGGACCTTGCACGAGCACCAGCGACAACGCTGGAAGGTTCCATTGCTTATGTATAACAGACGGGACGTTCCGTCGAAGATAACATTACCGATGGCTGCCGATGGTGACCGCTGCTATTGGTGTGCAGTATGCTTTGCTTGTACCTTGAATCACTTAGTTTTCGTAGTGCAAGTTATCTCCATAAAATGTTTGGTCTCTACCAGTTGGCTACCGCCTTCTTCTTCGTCACTTACACGTGACACTATCATTTGCCATTGTTAACGCGACATCACATTCTCAGTAGTACTGTGCTCTAGGCCGATGTTTACCTTACACCAAGGAGCACAACAACACTGAAAAATGTTTGGAAATTATCCAACTACGGATAAAGCTTCCTTGGAAAGAATAGTTGAATTTCTGAGCCGCACCCATATGTGCCTTGATAAATGGTGTTCATCCTATATAGGCGTCCATAAGGGGGGGAGGTAGCAGAGGGGTGGCCACCCACCTAGTTACCTGAGAGGGGGGCGTAAAGTCTGCCCATTACATTCACTTAATAGGGAGGGGGCGCTGTGATGAACTTTCGCCCGCCTTCGCCCTCCTCCCCCCCCCTCCTGAATAGGAACCCTGCGCACGCATATGGTGTTAATGAAACATGGGTGCCCTAATGTTTTATGATATTTTCGTTTTGCGTGCTAGTCATTTCTAAAGCTGAATATATTTCTGTCTTGAACGTGTTAATGCTTGAAATGTTCACGGTAGTTATAGACTAAAGATGATATCACACTTCACAGTCGAGTGCCGTGTTTAGAATAACATTTATCTTAAATGTATGTCCTAAAGATAACTGTACTGCTCATAGTTCCAGCCAGTAACGGAAGATATATGTATCTGATTCTCTTGGCGCACTGGCCATACGCTTGCTTTGTGAACCAAATCATTGGTTTCTTGGCCAGAGAGGCCCTAGGTCGCCGCCTCCCTACGGTATAATTCCTCCCGTCTTGCTGAAGCGCAGTGTGGTAGGGTCACACCTGTGAAGACACTTTTCACTTTCGTGTTATACCGATTCCTAAAACGTATGGATCAGCCATGTCTTTTTTTTTTCATTATTTGGCTGCTCTATGAATCCACGGTTGAAAAATGTGGGCACATATGACCTATAGGAATGCGTTGTACCAGTACTGCAGAACAAATGCAGCAATACAACTCTTTATGAAGGCTGGGTTGAATTTCGTGGACGTGGAATGAAAGCCCTCTGTAGGACAAAATGTAAAGCGGACATGGAGGATTCTACAAATAAGGAAAATTCCAATTTTCAATAATTTTAATGTCGAACATACGTGTCAGTGTCCTCGGGACGCGCGTGCCATGGGACAGCAGTCCAGACGCTGTTGGAATGCACATGCACGAGTGCTAGAGGGAAGATCAGACGCTGACTGGTGTTATAGAGATGATGCAAGGCCCCATACTCATGAGAAAGACAAGACGCCTACATACAATAAAGCGCAACGCTAACGCACCACCTATGCAACTCCCAAAGCAGATTCGGCGTGGAATCTTTAAGTGCGTAGCACATTAGAGGGCTGACTTGTCGAACATCTGTCGATCTCATGTGGCGTGATAACGTCCAAAAACAAGTGTACAATACATGCCTAAAACAGGGTTATCACTGCTAAAAACCGGGTAAAAATAAACGAACAAGGTCTAAAATCGTATTAACTGAAATCACCAGGAAGTAATCGCGACAATTAGATTAAAATCGCTATAGATGCTCCAGACACGTGCGGCTGATACCGGCACCCCGCGTGAGGGTGCATCGCCTCGTTATGCGAGTGATGTGAACAGGACCCGATTAAGCTATTGCGTTCTGCTCTTGAAGGCGAAGCTAAAAGGTCCTCCAGGATTTTTAAAATGCAAATGCATTTCTTAGTCGGGGCATCTCAGGCGTCTGTCGGTGTCAGCGCGCCGGCAGGTGTTATCTCTCCGCTCTCACTCCCTCTCCCATAGCAACTGCTGCGGGCGCGCGCGCTTTTCCTCGCCCCTAGCAACCGGAGCAGATGGTGCGGGCGGAGTACCGGAGAGTTAGTGGAGAGAACAGCGCGCTCTGGCGTGTGAGGGCGCTCGCATCGCGGCAGCTCGGCGGAGCTCCCGCGTGTGTGGAGAGAGTGTAGGAGAGGGTAGGTGCAGTGCAGTGTTACATAACAAGATTGCTTAGTGGGTAAGACTCTGCGCTACTGTGCTAGAAGGTCGCGCATGTGATGACCGCTTTTCAGTGGCAATGACCTACAAAAACGTCGTTGCACTTGTATTAGCTGCACATTAAATATGTGACCAGTGCTTTCTTGGAATGTAGAGTTTTTTACAAAGGGACGCAGACGAAACCTCAAGTTTTTTATTGCTGAGTGTGCGAACGTTGCAGAGCGCTTAACGCGAAGCATGCGGTAACTACTAAGATGTTCTGGCAGTGCTGGGAACATCCGAGGCCAGTTTTCCCGCTCTTTCAGACAGGGAAATTCCCTCAATTTTTCAAATATACGGTAGCTGCTTCTGTATGTGCGGTTTCTGTAAAGGAAACATTTTTTTATCGTGCACACGAAATGCCAATTTCTTACTGTGAGACAACTTCCTGACTATCAGACAGGAGGTCGATCACCTGTAGGTTGTAATGTAATTTATTGACTTTTGGAGTAATTTTGCCATTTCAGGAATTGTTGCAACAGATATTCGGCAGCACTGCCGCCTTTCTTTCATTCATGCGTGTTTGTGAGAAATGACGTCTGGTGCCGTAATGAGATTATTTGATTGAGTTACCATGTTAATGCAACTGACTTAATATTGCCTTCAGTCTCACATTACCGTATCATAAAATTATTGAAGACATACTAACGTACAGAGAGACAGAATCAATAATTGAGCTAATATCAGAAGGAACATTTCTCGTCAACTGATCATCCAGTGCCTCTTATACAAATACCTGTTGTAAGTAATCCTCTCACTCAGAATGAATAGCAGTATTAGCCAGAACTAACCACGGCGAATCAAAATTTTCAAGTAACAAGATAATTCCAATAAAATTACACCATCTCCCGCTAAAGGGGACCATGAGACGATGCGAAGCCGGAGCACTTGCACGATCGCGTTCCGTTGGCGTTCTTTGGGCATGCTACCGACCTCGCGTCGTGGAACGCGAAGAGGAACGCTACGCGCGTCTTGTCTTCCCTCTAGCCTGGTCGTTAATTCTCACAGGGCGAGCGGGGCACGCAGTCGGCAGGCTTGCGAGAGGGGGGCAGCGTAGGAGAGGAGAAGAGAGAGGGGGAGGGGACGCGCATGCGCTGGTGCTCATCGCGGCGTTGCGCAACAGAGAATTTCGGCATGTCTAGCCCGCGTTTCAGAGGAAGAGTGGAAAGGGGGAGGGGAGAGCGGAAGTGGAGAGGAGAAGGGAATGGAGAGGTGAAGTGGAGAGTGGGAGGGGAGAGTGTGAGTGGAGAGGGTATGCGCATGCGCAGTAAGGGTGGTCACGCCGCACACCACCACCACCGGATTGAACTCCGCCATAAGATACTTCGCATCTAAAAGGCATGCACTTGTATTGATCCGACCTTTGCCAAAACTATCGCAATACTCCCTTCAAGAAGCTATATCCTGATAAGGACTACCTGTCGCACTGAAAGATAAGCATGCCTGTAGTATCACCATTGTTACGGAGCTTTCTACGGCCCATTTACGCGCTCATTTCATACAAACTCGTCATACAAACTTTCGTCATACAAAGTCGTCATACAAACTTTCGGAGATTATTGAAGCCATGGACTTCTCATGCACGCACCCGACTGTTGTAGATAGTGTGTAAAAATATTATTAAAGCAAAAAGGCTTTTTTTCAGCGTTTCTGCTGCTGTAGGCATTTCTATGTAGATTTTGTTATTGTTCAACTTAAATATTTACGAAATATGTGTGTATCTATTGTGTCACAAACACAACAAATAGTGCGAATAACATTCCTTAAGCATATTTGTCTTTTTTTAGAGTTTATCGCATAGGTAACGTCCTGCTTCTTGAAAACTTTCGCGTCTGCAGAAGCTTAGGTTATCACCTATCGGACTGCGCTGTCTTCGTTACAGCTAACACAATATCAAAACGAATTAACGTGCTCATGCACAATATTGTTTGCTATAAAAACAGCATTTCATGAAATCATGCCGAAAAAAGAGATTCCTGTGAAATTTTGTGACTTTCTACTCTCGACGCAAAAAAATGTTTGCAAAAATCAATATTTTTTAGCTTCACGCTTCTCCTTCGTTAACTTTTCCTTCCACCGGGTCTTTTAGTTTCACCGGTTCTGTGGTCATTTCAAAGAGACGCTACAATGGACAAGCGCACCCACAGCTTTACGAATTGGTTAAACGAGTCTCTTTTATCTCACGAAGGATATATTTTTAAAGTCGTAAAGAGTGGCATAGCATTTTCATGTTTGAGAGCAGCCCTAACAAAGTCATGTCCAGAAAAAATTTGCGAAAGCCTCAACCAACAAATTATCAGGCTAAAAAATGCTGGGTACGAAAAACACGTGTTGTGTAGATCGGCCAACAAGCTGATTAGTCACGTACGCGGCAACTTTGAGAAAAAAATGACAAGTAATGAAAACAGAAAGAAGATAGTGTCAGTTCCGTATGCGCACAAGATTGCCCATAACTTAAAGAAACGTAGGTAATCGATGTGGCATGGAATTAGTTTTTTCGGCACCCAACAAACTTAATAAAATATGTTCCAAACTAGACCGTAAAGTTTCCATAGCAGCAAAAACTAATGCCGGTAGTTGTACGATAAATCACACAACAAAGTTTCTTAAGTGTAGCTTATCAGTTGTGTATTGCTTGCCGCTATCATGTGGAAAGGTATACATCGGCCAGACGGGTCGTTGTTTGAACACCCGACTTTTAGAACATAAGCGATCATTAGGAACTAACATTCATTCTCAAATAAAGGGCACTGTTCTCAGTGTGGCTGCTCGCCACTGTTCAGTGACTCAACCGTAGTCTTCCGTCATGGGAACCAACTAACCAGAGAAATTGTCGAAGTCTTTCACATTAACAAAAGAAAAGATGGCTACATTAGTCAGTCATCAGTTTCGTTAAGTAACCGAGAAGCCAGCTTCCTCGAAGGACTTTAATTGAAGTTAGTGTTTGCATGTGTCATAATTTCCTTCATGTTGTTTCAATTCTGTTTCAAGCACGTGTGAATTCCCGCCAATGTATTTTATATTGATGTTACCCAGCGCTGTCATTTATGTTATCTTAAAGTGACTAAGCATAACTGCCGTGTACTATCGCTCGAGTGTGCGCAAAAGGTTTTTTTGGCAATGATTCAGTGTTCGTAGTTCATTTCTGTGTCTCTAGGGATTTGGGTTATATATGAAGTGCTGCTTCTGAAATAAAATTAGTTGCCAGTGTAGCGAGTGTCGTGTTTTGCTTCTTGTCCTCTTTGTCCCCGTCGAATTTGCGCTACTACACCATAGGTTAAAAATGATATCTCACCAACTAGCCCAGCTCTCAACCCTACTGAACTTCATTTCTATTACAACGGGCCCTTTTATATTTTCTAACAACTTCAACCAGTATGAACCCAGCTCCCTGGCCCCAGTCTTAGCAGTATGTGTTTGCAAGGCAAGGGTGGCATCCTGGAATGCCAGATACAACGTATGCCCCAAGGAACTCGAAATAATGTGTGGTTTTCTTCAAGCTTCCTCGACACACTCAAGACGAATATGTCGGATTGTAAAATGCAAATTGTGGAGACAGGCAAGACATTTCAAGGAATCTCTGAGGATAGCATGTGCCATACGTTACGACAGGGAGCCCAACAGACGCTTCAAGGAAAGGTGCAGGACGTCCAACAATTTGGCGGATTGGTTGTGGGACAACACCAGACCGCACTTGCCAAAACCGAAGGAGACGCAACCTTCAGAAGGAAAAGTGATCGTCCTGGAGGATGTTTCAGTTCCCGAAGACTACAGAAAAATTCTTGGACTGGGTCCGAAGTTCTGTTTCGAACCGCCGTTCTCTCCACCGGAAAAAGTGACACTGGTCATGTCCATGGCGCGTCGTGTGTCGGATGAGGAGCGTCCAAGATTCATCACCGAGTGCGTCGATGTGCTTTCCAGGACAATAACCAGCGATAGAAAACAACATCACGTAAGAAATTTAGTGAACTTTGGTGTAAAAAACGGCTTGCGCTTTCTTACGTCAGATAAGGAAAGTTGTTTGGTTGTAATACATCAAGGTCTCTTTCAAGAAAAGGCGTTGGCCGCCGTCGAAAACAATTGTGTCCGCGTAGACGTAAAAGCAAATAAGGTTGAGCAAAAGGCTCTCACTTTACTGGAGAACAGTAATTTTGAACGCCTTGCATCAGCAGTGAAACGCGCAGGCAGCTTGCATCTTGAGTTATTTTTTGCGGCAAAGACTCATAAAATTGGTGTTCCATTCCGAGCCATAGTATCCGAAAGGGACTCGTGGCAGCTACGCTTGTCTTCGTATCTTCAGTGTCACCTTAAGACATTGAAGGTCTCGGATCCTTTCAGTCTGCCAAACTCTGAGGCGTTAGTTTCATACTTAAGCACGCATAACCCAGGAAGATGCAGTTTCTTCAGCGTAGACATACAAGATATGTATTACAACATTCCGCATGGTCCGCTATTCTCAAGTGTAAAGCAATGTATAACAGAAGAAAACGATGAGTTAGAGTTTGTGAATAAGTGTGGTGTATCGGTGGATGCCTTTCTTGAATTGTTAACCTTTTACTTTAGGTCGACATTTGTTATGTGGAACAAGGCTATGTACCGACAGAAATCCGGTATCACAATAGGCTCGAAAGTAGCCCCGGTTTTAAGCACAATTTATTTAGCAAAAATGGACAAGGCAATAGATTTAAACAGTAATGGGCATGCACTGAAAGTGTTTCGGTTTGTAGATGACTTTTTGGTTTTTATTGATTCGCATGGTCGAGATCAAATAGTTGCAGAAGTTTTGAAAGTCTTCAGGAACAATAGCCTGGGGCTTGATTTTACTTTTGAATTACCAGACAATGACAAACTGCAGTTTTTGGTTGTTGAGTTAGATGCCGCAGCGGAACATGTATGCTGGTCATACAATCCGCGCACGGAAAAACCCTTACTTAGCTACCGTTCGGCACATTCTAAAGTCGCAAAGAGTGGCATAGCATTTTCATGTTTGAGAGCAGCCCTAGCAAAGTAATGTACAGAAAAAATTACCGAAAGCTTCAAACAACAAATTATCAGGCTAAAAAATGCTGGGTACGAAAAACACGTGTTGTGTAGATCGGCCAACAAGCTGATTAGTCAGGTACGCGAAACTTTCAGAAAAAAATGACAAGTAATGAAGACAGAAAGAAGATAGTGTCAGTTCCATATGCGCACAAGATTGCCCATAACTTAAAGAAACGTAGGTAATCGATGTGGCATGGAATTAGTTTTTTCGGCACCCAACAAACGTAATAAAATATGTTCCAAACTAGACCGTAAAGTTTCCATAGCAGCAAAAAGTAATGCCGGTAGTTGTACGATAAATCACACAACAAAGTTTGTTAAGTGTAGCTTATCAGTTCTGTATTGCTTGCCGCTATCATGTGGAAAGGTATACATCGGCCAGACGGGTCGTTGTTTGAACACCCGACTTTTAGAACATAAGCGATCATTAGGAACTAACATTCATTCTCACATAAAGGGACACTGTTCTCAGTGTGGCTACTCGCCACTGTTCAGTGACACAAGCGTAGTCTTCCGTCATGGGAACCAACTAACCAGAGAAATTGTCGAAGCCTTTCACATTAACTAAAGAAAAGATGGCTGCATTAGTCAGTCATCAGTTTCGTTAAGTAACCGAGAAGCCAGCTTCCTCGAAGGACTTTAATTGAAGTTAGTGTTTGCATGTGTCATACTTTCCTTCATGTTGTTTGAATTCTGTTTCAAGCACGTGTGAACTCCGGCCAATGTATTTTATATTGATGTTACCCAGCGCTGTCATTTGTTATGTCATCTTAAAGTGTCTAAGCATAACTGCCGTGTACTATCGCTTGAGTGCGCGCAAAAAGGTTTTTTTGGCAATGATTCAGTGTTCGTAGTTCATTTCTGTGTCGCTAGGGATTTGGGTTATATATGAAGTCCTGCTTCTGAAATAAAATTAGTTGCGAGTGTAGCGAGTGTCGTGTTTTGCTTCTTGTCCTCTTTGTACCCGTCGAATTTGCGCTACTACACCATATGTTAAAACGATATTTATATAGACATATACGCAGCCGAGTGGCACGCGCACGCGCACTGCACGTAGGTTACAGTCACAGTTGCAGTTGTTGCTTCAAAATATCAAATGAGCTTCTGTTGCCGTTATTAAAATGACACACAGCATCATACAAAGCTAATTTATTGATTTATTGGCTCCCATACGTGTCTTTGAGGTGCATGACGTTGCGCGTCCACCTGGAGAGAAGTTTATTACTTTTATGATTAAAAATTATGGGTTTACAATGCATTTAGAGCATTATTTGTTCGCACTTGACATGAGTGTTAAATAACCCGAAGAGTACTACATATCAAACTAATTCTAAGATACACACAAAACTGGCACTTTCAGTTTCGGTTTTGCAGAAAACGGGTGGTCAAACATTTTTTTGCTTGTATCTTTAGAAAGAAACTGCGTAAACAGGAACATTATGCAGCAAAATAATGGGCGATAAATTGCGCATTTACCATGACAAAAAACAAAAAGAATGACATTTTGAAAAAAAAATTCGCTTTTTCCGCTTGGCCTCATACCTTAAGTGCATTAGGAAATCCTTTTGTTTCTTTCATTTGACGAGGTATGCTGTTGCAAACCGTAGTAGTCGTTTTTCTTCAACATTTGGAGGAAGCGGAAGGTTTATGATGGGCCCTGAAAGGCGTTTCAGTGTGCTATCGCATATATATAGATATATGCAATAGCACACTGAAAATATATATAGAATGCAATGCAAGAACGGCAATGCGGCTCGGCTGCTTGCGCAAGGAGCTGGGAGGACACCGAAGTGGAAGAGGGGTAGACAGTAGAACAGCTATATATATATATATATATATATATATATATATATACATATATAGTGATGTAGATCCTCCCTGAGGACAGCAACAACCGAGGGTTTTACTTCGACAGTTTCGGCCAGAGTATGGCCAATAAGCACTTCCGTGTGTCGACAACTTACTTTTGAGAACGATGAATGCTGACTGGCCGAACTTTCTGTCGTCTTCTTGCGATATATATATATATATATATATATATATATATGTGTGTGTGTGTGTGTGTGTGTGTGTGTGTGTGTGTGTGTGTGTGTGTGTGTGTGTTGTGTGTGTGTGTGTGTGTGTGTGTGTGTGTGTAAGTGTATGTCACAACAAGAAAAAGCTAGTTAGCTATACTCGGCGACAACTTTTCTTGACAGCACTGTGAAAGCTACAGAACCGAAGGGCATGGCTACTACCGCGCGAAGAAATACTACATAAACTTACTGATAATTTTCTCATTGGCCTTGCTGAAATAAATGCTGCTTTATTTATTATGAGCCTCAAACAGTTGCCGGAAGTCGTAAGTAAAACACAGCTATTGTTCACTTTACAAGAATGCCTTCCTTTTCTTTCCATTTCTTAGACCGCACCGCCTTTTCAGCACGCCTGTTCTCCAAGGTAAACATGTCGTCCATGACGTAGTCGTTCAGTGCGCGGCTGCAAACGCGCTGCTTAAGTTCTCCAAGAAAAATATACTCGTAATATGACACTAAAATGTACACTAAGCAATCGAAATGTCTCTCCCATGCATATTTTTCGTGTATATAATTTTCTAAACGTGTTAACGATGCGAGCGAGCAAAACCGAAATCAGCCGCAAGCTGCCGTACTACTTGCGGAGCAACGAATGTGCGGAAGCCCCGCCTCCGTAGCCTTCGCTCCAATGTCAAGATAAGTTGTCGCCGAGTATAGTTAGAATTCATCATTCTCAAATGCAAGTTGCTGCACGGCCGCTCGATGAGAAACACATGGTGCGGCCTGCCGCCGCGGCGCCATCAGTAATGGAGCCTCTGGGGAGACCGACAGCGAGAGCGCCGGAATTATTGCGGCGGATAGCGGCTTGACAACGCAGCTGCTATGCGCTTGTTAGTTTTTAAAGGGTTACAATAAACTGCTATAGCGTTAACTATATTGGTAATCGTCCTACCGAATGTGCGTCGGCGATGCTTCAACCTAAATATAGCAAGTGTTAGTTTTATCTGAAGTGTTTGCTCGGGCGAGTTGCGATTTTTCCCGTCATGTTTTCTCTTTTTTCTTGCCGTTGTGCTGTTCGCCCTCGATAATGTATGTTTGTGCTACAGTTATTTTATCAACAGGGGAGTCGCTCATTGACAGGTGCGGATGTTTTTGCAGAATGATTGTTGCTCACACCTTAGAAAGAAAAGCATTGCGAACATCAGAGGAGTCATAATTGGTTTATTGCACGTGCGTGAACAAAGGATCACTGTGTTATTGGAATCACAAACGCAGCACTTTCCTGGCCAGAGGTTTTTGCGCCAAGCGTACGAGTCGCTCAACAGACATATTAACTTTTCCTGCCCAGTTGGAAAGAAGCGCTCGTAAGAGCTTTCTGATGAAAACTTTGCAGACTTTCATGGCGTGGTCGCCACCGCGCAAGTCCACTTTCAGCACTTCCGTGGTGATAGAGAACAGCTGGTCACCTTTCAGACATCTCGTGAAAAAATATCCGACAGGAATAATATATGCTGTTGACAAGCCTCTTATTACAAAACATAGTAATCGGTTTGCCACTTGGGGTACCGCTGTTGAGTGGTCTTCTTCACCACGGTCAACGAGACCAAAAAGTTTGTCGACTTGTCGGTCGTATATGACCCTCCGCTGTATGTCCATATCGTCAATTATCAGGGAGCAGAACGCTTCTTGCTCTACGGTGAGACCCTTGAATTCGATGCACAGCCGCTCCTATATCAACGAAGTGAGGCCGATTTCACCTGTTGAATGGCTTACGCATTTCTGGAGCGTTGAGCGACAAGGGAGCTTAAATAGATTTTTGGACCTTGCATGCTCATAAACTTTGTTGGAGCATGCCTTCCAAATGACACATTCCCTTAGAATGACGTCACTGTCGTGGGGCTTCTTCGTCGAGAAACTGCGGACTTGGTTTCTAACGAACTCGGCAGTCTTGTCACCTTGCGCAGCACCATTGAGCACCCTTATCCACTTTTTCTTGAAGGCCCTGCAGTGGTCCTTTCATACGAACGATCTTCGCTTGGAAGCAGCGCGTCCTTTGTTTTTTAGCTTCTGTCAGTTAAACAAGGTCGAATGTAGTTTGACATGATGAATCTGAAAATGATGCAACTTCCACACACGTTTCGTTCCCTAGTTCGGAGTTGTTGGGCGTCGTGGCTTCAGTGCTGTCACTTCACATGCCGTTTTGGCTAATGACAGGCCTGTCTTTTGAAGCAGCATTGCCTTGGCCGAGCACTGGGCACGCGACTGGGCATTATTGCCTTCTATTTCCAAGCGTGGCCGCTTCTTCCTCGGAGCAGGGGTGCTCCTCGTGCTCATGTAGCTTGGATAACCGGGGAACACTGTCCGCACAGCCGTTGGCAAAAGTATCCTCAACTTCTCGGTCTCCTTGTAGTCCTGCTCCGTAATATGCAAGGCGCACACCAGGGACCTGTCATTCGGCTGCCATACTGTTCCCTTCCCGGCGGGTCCTTCACGGGAAATGTCCCGCAGCTATGCTGCCCTGCGTTCTGCGCTACTGGGAAACTCGTGGTAGCGTATTTGCAGGTCTTTCGATGCATTCGTGGAACACAACGGCCCACAACAGTTGCGCGGAATTTTGCCTAACGCATAAAATACATGGGGGAAGGAATACTAAGGAGAGGCCCTATCCTATTTCAATGCATTGCGAAAAGTGTGGCGGAAGTGACGTCAGATTTATGGGGCAAACAAACCGGTATGGGGCAAACAAAACAGCAGACGCCCCGCGGCGTGCTCTCCGCGGTGGTTAGCTTCTGCGCAGATTTGTAGTCCCGGCGTAAACTTAGCGCGTATTGTGCGGTTCGCACGCAGTAAAATGGTGTAAGCAGACGTTTACAAGGCTGTTCGTGCGTGGCAGGCCCGAGCGCTGCGTGCTGAAATTCTTCGTGGAGCGTTTTTGTGCAACAGTACAGAATACCGGTACGTGCCGTGATCAAAAACGTTCAGCCCCTGCATAATCTTATTCGAACTCACCTAGCAGTGACTTACGCGTTCTGCTGGGCGTTAGGCTTTCCCTTTCTCGTAGCCCGATTTCCCGATCTGTTGCCGGATTAGCGGTTCTTTGTTCGTGTATATGGAGTGAGCGTTGTAGTATTTGGCGCAACGCCAACCTATAGTTGACGTAACTTCACGTCGAAAATAGGGCACCGCTGTATTGTATACGCGATTGTGCACGTAAAGTTTGTAATTCCAGTACGCACACAACAACAACAACGCAGCGAGCGCACACCGCACAATACATACATCACGTAGTCCGATAACAACAACATAAGTTTATTGCCCTTTCGTTGAACGACACACTCTAAAAACGTACGATGCCTTCGGCGCACGTTATGTACGGCGCGTCAGACGCCAAAAACAAAAGTTCACGTGTGTTCTGAGTTGACACAATGAGTAAGAAGCAACAGAGCGCACATCCGAGAGCTTCGCATGCATATACCATGCATTAGTGATCAGCAATGAAGCGAACACATGAAAAGTGACAGCCGGCACTTTCCGCAGTACACGCGATTTGCACCGGGTATACACAACCATACGCAACCAGTTGGGCATTGCGTAACTTTCCTAAAGAACACACACAAGGAGCAGCACGCGTGAATCGAGTGCGCCGCGACGCCGCTTGCACGGCGAAAAAAAAAAAAAGGGCTCGAAACGCGCATGCGCTTCCAAACAACACGGCGGAGGTCGCGAAATGTTTCGAGGCTCCTTCGCTAGGAGGCTATGCGGGTTAGAGGTGTGCACGGGCTCCGGGTAGCCCGTAAGCCCGAGCCCGACCCGGCCCGCTGGCCGGGCTCGGGCGGGCCGACGTATATTCGCCTCGGGCCCGGGTCGGGCTCGGGTCACTTGGAGTTTTATCGGGCCGGGCTCGGGCCCGGCGCAAAGCCCGACTCAAGCCCGAAATATAGAGAATGAGCGGGAATTGTTTTCCAGCACGCATACAGCGCCTTTTCCGCGACCGCCCATTACCGCTTTTCCTTTCCATTCGCCACTTTAAATAAAAGGGGAGCAGGTAAAGCACTGCCTCTGTTGCACTCCTACGAACAGAGAATTAACACCACCTGAGCTAGTGACGGCGCCACCCGACTGTTCGCGTTTGATTTAAGGCCAAATCCGATATGAGTGAAAATGCACGCGACAGCGACGAGCGACCCGATGTAGATCGCCTTCGTGCAAGCTGACGCTTGCATGGGCATACGCCATACACGTGACGGCTTTGGCGAGCGAACTCCATTGTAGCTGGCATGAGGCCGTCTACTTGTATAGCAAAAGTGCCGCGTTGTCGCAGGTACGCAATGCAAATAAAATATTTGTTGCATGTTGGTACGTAAAACGTTTACCGTTGTCTCGCAGTATTTTTTATATGCACGTGCATAATTATTACGTTACTTGTTGGTGTACAGCTGATGTGCTTAGTACGTCGCTGATGTACATCCGGTTCGGGTGTTTTGTGACTTCCGGGTTATGAGCGATGGTTTCCAAATGTAAAAAAACCGAGCGATCGCGCGGTTTCGACCACGCGATACATTGCGCGAACGGCCCGTTTCGTCGCTCGTCGCTGTCGCGTGCATTTTGGCGCATATGGTGTTTGGCCTTTGCTCGTAACTACTCTATGCGAACTCTGGCAGTACGCAAGAAGAGTGGATGTGACTCGCCGGCTGTCTCGCGTTCCGTTTTTCCTCTGCCAGCCAAGCCCGGTAAAAAGGACAATAAAAAAATTGCCTCCATTCTGTGAAAAAATCGCTCTATATAGAAATGCATTACCTCCTCGTTCAAATGTCGTTTAAAAAGCCGGGCCGGGCCGGGCCGGGCCGGGCCCGGGATTGTGTTTTCGTACGTCGGGCCGGGCCGGGCGGGCTCGCAGCCCTTTGCCGTCGGGCTTGGGCGGGCCTTCGAAAAAGTGAGCGGGCCCGGGCCGGGCTCGGGCTCGGAAATACGGCCCGTGCACAGCTCTAATGCGGGTGTTTGCGATGTGGAGGCTTCACGAATGTGACGTCAGGGCCTCTTAAAATATCACACATGCGCAAACTGTCTGGAGTGACACTCAGTGCGAGCGATTCATGTGGAGAAAAACAACCACTATCTCGGCCTACCCGTGGAACGCGCGCTCCTTCCCGCCCCCGCGTGGCGTGGAGCCCTCCCCTACTACTGGCGCGCTCCCACCGAAATGCGGCGACAACTGTCAACTCAGCTTCCCCGCTCTCGCCCATTGCCTGCGCCGCGACGCGGCAGGCCGCACCGTGTGTTTTTGATCAAGCGGCCGTGGTTGTGGAAACACGGACACGAAGGCGGGTAACAAGTCAACACAAATGCCGACTATCAACTGAAAAGGCGCGCTGCGGTGGAAGGCAGAGAAAAGTTGTCTGCGCATGCGCAGGTACGGCAGCGTCACCTGTAAATCCGGCATGCATGGGGCTCAGCACGAGAAACAACAATTTAAACATTTCATTTTTTTATGAAATTTATTCGAAGCTGCCCCAGGCATGCGCTTCCACCCCTCTCGATAGGCGAGGCATCAACCGTTAGATGAATTCATTCATTCTTGTGGTTGCATAACATTCCGCAATCACCAAAATGTCGCTTGCATTTAGACTCACTACAACGTATGGAAAGACTGCATGGTGAGCCTCTGGTTAATGACCTGTCGCGTACCTCTCTTATTAACACAGCTGCCGTATGTTCAACGAAAGAGCGGCCGCAGCTAAAAGGAACTTCACATACCACACCAGTACGAAAGGCTGCGTTTATATATCAGCCCGCCTTTTGTCTACTACCATCGCCTCCTTTCTCTGCACGGGTGCCCATATCCTTCATAGCGGCGTGAATACCTTATCTGACCGCCGGACACATCTTATTGCCAGCCATAACAACAACAATAGATGCGTACTGGCACGAAAAGTTTCAGTTGTCCTTTTTTTTCCGTCAAATGAAAGGACAAGCCCTGAAGAGCCTAGAAAATGTAGTAGTAAGGGTGATTGCACATTGAAAAAAGTAATTGCAGTCTATATTTAAATGCTATTTTCAGTTACTCGTAATACTATAACCTGGCGTCACAACACGATATCAGTTTCTCTTCACGTGCCCGTGCAAGATAATGCGACGTGTTCGCGGCCGCTCCGCTCTGTGGCTCCGTAGCTGACGCACAAGAGGCCATATTGAATGTTTTGGTACCTGACGTCATCACAACTACTGGAGCGTGATGCCACCGTAATTCACACTGTAGCCAGACGTAACGATAGTGTTGATGTCAGTGGATGCGCCGTGCGAAAATGAATTCAATGTCAAAATAAAATATCAAATTTTACTGAGCTCCACACTTGCTCAGAGCCGCCTCTGCTCACAGGAGATTTATATGGCAGAGCAAACTGATCTTCGAAAATTGGTGTCGGTACCCCTCTAACTTCATATCTACTTCCCGCTTTGCTTTCCATGTGGGATGAGGAATAGATGTAAGGAATAGCTGCCATTCGCTTCTTATTATTATTGCTTTCTCGCACCATCTTCAGACTGAACAAGGTTTACTTTTTTAAGCGTTAATACGTTATTAAAGTGCGAGAAAAGACGATAGCACAACTAAGAAAAACACAGAGAACACAACGAGTGCAGTGTTCATCAACTAAATATGAACAAGCTAGCCCGCCAGAACGTCTTTTTTAAGCGTTCACCGAGAATGGCTACCTGCAAAGCGAGAATAGCCTACCTGTAACAGACGCACAACCTATGCGTTAAAGCTAGTGCTCGTGTTGAGCGCGCATACAATGTGTGCCAGCCCACGTGATGCTGAAGCATAAAGGAGACATCTTGAAGTTGTGTTACGCCATTCGAGGGCAATGTTTTTGTAAAATTCAGCCCTGCTCCATTTATATTATATTTTTCGCTTTAACCTGTTCGCTCTTTTTGCATTACACCTTTGATACTGGTCAGAAACTTTCCGTCCGCCTCAGTGTTACCGTGGTTACGGTTCTCGGCTGCTGACCCGAACGTCTTGGGTTCGATCCGGGCCGCGGCTTTCGTATTTTGATGGAGGAGAAATGCTAGAAGTCCGTGTACTGTGCGATGTCACTGCACGTCAAAAAACACCACACGGTCAAAACTTTCGGAGCTCACCACTACGGTGCGCCTCGTAATCGTATCGTAGTTTTGACACGTTAAACCTTTGATGTTATTATTATAAAACAGAAATTTCCCCTATCCGCCTAAACCACCTGGCTGTCACGCGCCATCACAGGGTTCAAAGCTAGCGAAGAGATAATGCCTTGGAGAAAATAAGAAGGGCGTTATTCGGCTGGAAACTGTCTTGTCAGGTCTTGCTCCGAGTGGATTATAAGATAGCCGCCCACCGATTATTTTGGCAGAGGCTACTCACAAAAGCTTGTAAGAATGAACTTAGTAATGTATTACAAACACTTCAACCAATACTATAATGCGGTCGATTCATATGTACGCATACACCACACCACTCTGCGCACTTCTTTTTGCTGAGGAAGCATTCTCGTACGCCTTGTCGCAAGCCTCCGCTATGCTTTGCAGCCATCGCATAACAAGGAAGGCGAAGTAGTATAACTGAAGGTGCAGACGGAACTTTCGCCCGTATACGGGAGTTCGCAAAGAAAATTCCACCGCAGCTATTGGATGGCCAGTGCGCTGCCGACGGTAACCGCCCCCCAAAGGGGGGGGGGGGTCAGCACCTGGTACTTTCGACAGTGTCGGGGCAGGGGGAGGCAGCGCTCTCCCCCTTGCTCTCCTCCCCCGGTACGTACGCCGATGCCTGAGGCTGTCTCTGTGATTCTAGTGGAGGCTCGTCGATAGTGGGAGCGCTTGAAAAGCAAGCAGTCAAACCTGCGCTTATCGTGTATTCGCGTCGAACTTGCACGGGGTTCCGATTCCCTCGCCGTAGTTCGCCCGATGTCTTTCTCATATGTCTTTCTCTTTCCGATGTCTAATCTCATAGACTAATCAACAGAAAGCCGACTTCGGTTGATAAGAAAGCACTGCCAAGAGTGCATCATAACGATAAATTGTCTCCAAGGCAGTGTCCGTTCGGTTGAATGCCTATTTACCAGGACACAATAAACGTTACTCGTTGATTCCCCTTACGTATGTTTGACTTCAGCACCTAACAACTCAATGTGACCGACAAACGCGCTATTAGTGAACGAAAAACATGCTATTGGGAAACGTGATGATGACTAATATAAGTATATTTCGTAGAAAATGCTCCGCCCTTTCCTGGGCCCTCTGGATAGCCTGGGCTTGCTGCGTTCTGTCCTCTACGTGGGCGCGGCCAGCAGTTACAACGGCCTCCCGTTAGGGGGTCGTAACTCCTCAGGATCCAATAAAGTTCGTTGTCTGTCTGTCTGTCTGTCGTAGAAAATGCAAATAAGCCCAAAAAAACGCGACAAGCAACTGGAGAATTCTGCAAGCGACTCGGCGAAAAAAAAAATCCGCTTATTATAAGCCGAACTGGCACCCCTGTCGTGGTCCTATCTGAAATCCTACATGGCAGTGGATTTTGCGTAGTTAACTCGCTATCCCGGCGTTCAAAAGAGGCGCAGCTATTGTACACAGGGGCCTAGACGACTCCAACTTAATCAACACAGTATTTTTTCTCAGACATTGAATGAGCTGCACGATTACTCTTTTTTTTTTGGGGGGGGGGGGGGGGAAACAGTGCGCCTGCCGTCCTCATCGTCTATAGGCGAGTGTACTGCTACGGGCGCTGTTTCTACAGTGACTACCTTGCACGACTGCTTGGTCGCGGAATTGCTGTTCGCTACGTTTGTCTGCTAGCCGAACATTAAACTGAGCCTGAGCGGTCCGGGTGACACTCAACCCAACCTTGGTTCTTTTGGTAGATTTAGGTGAATGGGTAGTGTTCAGACGTACGTCACACAAGTTATTCCCACCCATGTTTCCGCGCGGAGGACGGACAAGTGGGTGGAGACCGATATCTCCGGAACCTATTGTAATGGCTTGGCTGTTGTGCTGCTATCAGCGGTGGTATTGCTTCGCGCAGATTCCTCGTGTGCAAAGCAGGGGACAGCGGCGGGCGTATCCCAGCTGTCAACAAGGTTTTCTTGTTGCCCCCGTAACCGTCTTACTATTTTGCTCAAATACTAATGCATCTTAAACGATTTGTATCTTGATAATATATTCTACATTTTATAAAAATCACTCAAGAATTCAGTTGCAAATTGCGGTTTTCTATCCTGAATGCAGTAGCCACAACCAACCACACCTTACCAATGTTTTCAAGCAAAAAATAATTCAAAGAAAGTTATGTGCATTTCTTGATCATGCGTTTGCCAAAAATGCAGCCATAAGCGCTCCAAAAGCTGAAAACTGATAAGGACTCGCCCATGCATCGAAAGATTAACTGAAGTACAGGCCATTGTTATGGTACTCCCTACGGCCTGTTTACGTGCTGATTTCGCATTTGAACAATGCCCTTTTATATGAGAAGTTCAAGTTGAGGCGTCCCGTGCCTTATCATGGGCGTACCTCCGTCAGTTCGCGAGGTATACCGGATTAGAAGCCGCTTCTGCTATATAAAGGGTGGAGATACATGGATCGAAAGTGCACACAGCAATCATGGTGGCGTCGCGGTACATTTTTCTGGCGTTAGCCGCTGTAGCATCGACGGTAGCTGCTGCCCCCGAGAAGTCCACTGAACGGGATGATCAGCCAAAGCTCTGGGCTCTCCTCGCGGCTGGTTCTAACGGTTATTTCAACTACCGGCACCAGGCCGACATTTGCCATGCCTACCACGTGCTGCACAATCATGGCATTCCCGACGAACGCATCGTGGTCATGATGTTCGATGACATCGCCAATTCCAGTACGAACCCAACCCCAGGAGTGGTCATCAATCACCCCAAAGGTAACGACGTTTACAAGGGCGTTCCTAAGGACTACACAAGAGACCTGGTCACCCCGCAAAACTTCCTCGACATCCTACAAGGAAAGAAAGTGAAAGGCGGTCAGCGGGAAAGTGATAGCCAGCGGGCCAAAGGACCACATCTTTGTCAACTTCGCGGATCACGGAGCACCTGGTCTGCTCGCATTTCCTAACGACGAGTTGCACGCCACCCGCTTCGTGAATGTCATCAAAAGTATGCACAAAGAAAAGAAGTTCGCGAAGATGACCATCTACATTGAGGCCTGTGAATCCGGTTCCATGTTCGACGGCCTGCTACCCGACAACGTCAACGTCTACGCCACGACAGCGGCCAACTCTGCCGAGTCGTCGTACGCTTGTTACTGGGACGACAAGAGGCAGGCGTACCTGGGTGACGTATACAGCGTCAACTGGATGGAAGATTCGGACAAGGAAGACCTGCACAAGGAGAAACTCTTCGACCAGTACAAGATCGTAAGGGAGGAAACCAACACTAGCCACGTCATGGAGTACGGTGACTTGAGTATCGGAAAGCTTTCGGTCAGCGAATTCCAGGGTGAAAAGGAGGTAAAACCAGTCGTGCTACCAAAGGTACCGTATGACGCGGTCTCTAGCAGGGACGTCCCCATAGCCGTTCTAAGGAGAAAATTGGCGAGGGCATCGAAACCAGAAGAAAAGAAATCTTTAAAGCAAAAGCTGCGGCAAGCTCTTAGGAACCGCGCATTCTTGAAGCAGAAAGTCACCGAGATTGCCTCTTTCTTGGCTGAAGCTAACCCGGAAGATTCTGAGTCGCTGCTGACTTCCAAGAGGCGGCTCACCAACTTTGACTGCTACGAGAAGGCAGTGCGCCACTTTAGCGACCACTGCTTCAACCTCTCGAAGAACCCCTATGCTCTGGAGCATCTGCGAGTTTTAGTGAACATGTGTGAGTCGTCGTACAAGCTTTCGGAGATTGTTGAAGCCATGGACTTCGCATGCACGCACCCGACTGTTGTAGATATTGTGTAATAGTATATTGCAAAATATAGTAGTGCACTTGGCTCTCAGTTTTCCTCTTGGCGATGTTTTGAAGTTCCGTTCAAAACTTTGGGAAGAACTTGTTATTCTTCAAATTACTGACTGCCTAAAATATGTGAGTATGTTCACTGTATTGCGTCACTAACACAATAAATGTTGTACCTAACATTGCCCTCGCCAGTCTCTGTTGTTAGAGTTTATGACTCAGCGAAATATTTGTTCCTGCATGAATAAGCTTGAGCACTGCAATTTTTTAGTTAAGACACACTTCGTTGATCACATAAAACTAAAAATATTGCTCATTGGAAGCATGTAGAAAAAGCAGAAATATTTACCATGTTTTACAGTCACCTACTTCTAAAGCGATAAAATGTCTACCTCAAATTATAACGCTCTAGCTTTACGCTTCTACACTGTTTACTTGTCACTTCCTTGGAACCGTTTTGAAGATACAATAATCACGTGGTATTCGTACCTTTTTTTTCGGGGGGGGGGGGGGTCTTCTTTAACTGTTCATTTTAAAGGCGATAGCGTTACTGAGTCCACGTCACTGTAAGTGCGATGTCCGCTTCTACGGCGTTGTCAGTGAGCAAAAAATAGCGATTGATGCATATAATTAAAATCACCGTTCAACGCAGAACCGCCCCAAAACATCCTGCGTGGCACTAAGGGCTCTGTGAAGGAGCTACGCCAGTGCTTGAAACTACATTAGCAAAATGCCCTATAGAGGCGTCATGTCGGGACAGAAATCAACGCAGCTAGTACTGCGTGGTAGATAAGTAGAGTCGCGCAAGGCATCAAACTATGCGAAGTGCGCACTGAATGAGATGTTTAAAGCTGGCCACCCTTCACAAAGGACTCAGCAGGAATTTATTGTCATCATCATCAGCTACAGCACCAGCCGTAGCGTAAAAATTGTAGGCCGCTACTTAGGTGCGCCTAATGTCTTACAGAAGCGTAGTACTTGGTGTAATGGTGAATAATGGTGCAGTGGGTACTTGGCAACTGTACTTATAATAGGCGCCAAAGCCGAGTTGAAAAGGACAATGGTCAGGCCCCCAGACGTTTCCCTCTTTAGGGCGCTGTCGATGTATTCATACAGAAGCGAAGCATGGCAAATTGGTGGGAAGGCGATGCGAACGAAGCCCGAAAATCAATTTTGTTCCACTCTTCAATGCGAAGTTTCAGCGTCCACTCAATTTGGTTACCTGTAGTCTCACTAGTCTTACTGTAGTCTTACCTGTAGTCTCACTCACTGCGGTAATATTCTTGCTAATGTGGTGTTTACTTGCTGCTATTTGGCTTTCTCTTTTTCGGAAAGATTGTTTTCGACGAAACCACGTGCCATCTGATATTTGTCTCGTACTGAGTGGCTAGTCGCCTTTAATTGTGACCATCGCATAAATGCTCGCAAAAATTAACGCTCCCAAACCAACCTCCATAGAATTTTATCTGGAAACGGGGTTGAGGCGAGATGCTCGTGCCTTATCACGTGGTAGGCAGGAGCGCTGTTGTGCTCTGAAAACGTTTCGAATTTTCCGTTAACTATTTCAGTAGGCTCATCGCACCATATGTGTTTCACTCGCCAAGGCGGCTGCAGAAGAAACGACCGGTAGGTGTGGCTGCTTTAATTGTACAAACATTCACATTTACTGCTCTCTAATCGACGGCAATGCGCATTTACTATTGCTTAGGTACAGACGGCTGAGGCGCAAAATGCATTTCTTGAAGAAGCAACTCCTGTGGTTGTGAACCATGCTTTGCGCAAGTACTGATTCCTGACAAAAGCAGACAACAAACGGCTAGAGAGCTGCGAGAAGCATTCTATATATAAAAAAGGTTCTGATTGTGTCAGTGATACTTCGATTATCGATATCCTTATATTCGACATAAATGCGCTTCCTAGATACTATGTTGGCTCGACCATGTAGCTGTACGTCTGATGTTCACTGTTCACGCATGCGCAGAAATGTTTTCTTTTTACTGTACCTTTTATAGTCTGTCATTAAACAGTTGGTGGTTGGCCCTTCTCTGTCTTCTCTTCTGCTTCTCCCTTTTTCAAAAAATGTATTTTGCGCCTCACTCGTCTGTAGCTAAGCAATGTACGCACCAACTAGCCCAGAAACAAGTACTTTGGCGCATTTACCAGAGCGTTCTAACCTTGATTTTAACAATACTATCTGGGGTTTAACGTCTAAAAACCCCGATATGATTATGACGGACGTCATAGTGGAGGGCCCCGGAAATGTCGACCACCTAGGGTTCTTTAACGTGACATAAATCTAAGTACAAGGGCCTCAAAAATTTTTCGCCTCCATCGAAAATGCAGCCGCCGCGGCCCGGATTCGATCCCACGACCTTCGGGTCAGCAGCCGAGAACCATAACCACTAGACCACCGTGGCGGGGCAAACCTTGATTTTCGACACTCACAATCTTGTGTGTATTTATGTGAAGTTTCAAGATCGTGTGTTCACCTGGCACAGGCAATAATAGAACTAAAATTTGCGGCAGAGCCAACACGTTCTAGGAATAGGATTCATGCGAAGCAGTCAGCGAGTACTTCTAATGTGAATATTGTCACGTGGTCGTGACGTCGACGAGGACAGCAGTCGGCGTTGTCAAGATGAAACTGTTTATTTGGCCGAACTTGTGGCCGGGAAACGGAAACTTAATTTACAGCAATACACACGGTATGCACTGATAGCGGCGTACAGATCGTCGACCGTCGATCAACTGACCAGCGCTGAAGCGCGTCGGCATTTAAACGTGTGCCGTCGAATATTCCAGCGTTATCGCTGGCTGTCGTGCAAATTCTAGAATAAGCTCGAGTGTGCGCGTCTTGCGCGCAATCTTAACAAAACGATCTGCAATGATCGCGAAGGTTCTCGAACAATGAGGCGCGGTTCGCGCTGAGCGTTGCTGACAGTCTTTGTGCCCGAAAACCGAATACAGCAAAAGTAATAAAGAACCGCACGTGGCAATGCCCCCCTCTGAAAAAGCATCGTCCCGATGCCTAAAACAGAACAGGCCGATGCGTGCAACAATAAATGACAAGAATAAAGCAACAAAGTACAATAAACAATAGCACAAGAAAGCACAATAATAAAGCAAAATGACAGTCCTCAGATTTGCTAATGCGCGTAATATGGTTTGAGGTGCACGACATGGACGACTTCAGGTCGTGCACGGCGCCGCTGAGAGTTCGTAATGCCGTCAGGGACAACCTCGTAGTCGAGTGCGCCGATACGTCGAAGTACCCTGTACGGTCCGAAGTACCGTCGAAGAAGCTTCTCACTGAGTCCCCGTCGGCGTATTGGCGTCAATGCCCATACGCGGTCACCGGGTTGGTATTCCATGTGGCGTCGTCGAAGGTTGTAGCGGCGGCTGTCAGTCGTCTGCCGGTTCTTGATCCGTAGGCGGGCGAGCTGTCGTGCTTCTTCGGCGCGCTGTAAGTAAGCGGCGGCGTCGAGATTTTCTTCGTCGGTGACGTTCGGTAGCATGGCGTCGAGCGTCGTCGCCGGGCTCCTTCCGTAGACCAACTTGTACGGCGTCATCTGCGTTGTTTCTTGGACGGCCGTGTTGTAGGCGAAGGTCACGTACGGAAGGACGGCGTCCCACGTCTTGTGCTCAACGTCGACGTACATGGCCAGCATGTCGGCGATGGTCTTATTTAGACGTTCGGTGAGGCCATTGGTTTGTGGGTGGTAGGCGGTGGTGCGGCGGTGGCTCGTCTCGCTGTATTTGAAGATCGCCTGAGTTAAGTCCGCAGTAAAGGCGGTACCTCTGTCTGTAATGAGGACCTCTGGGGCGCCATGACGCAAGACGATGTTCTCCACGAAGAACTTGGCTACCTCGGCGGCACTGCCTTTGGGCAAGGCCTTTGTCTCGGCGTAGCGGGTGAGGTAGTCAGTTGCTACGACTATCCACTTGTTGCCGGAAGTCGACGTCGGGAACGGCCCCAGTAGGTCCATCCCGATTTGCTGGAACGGCCGGTGAGGTGGTTCGATTGGCTGCAGAAGTCCCGCTGGCCTGGTCGGCGGTGTCTGCCGTCGCTGGCAATCTCGGCAAGTCTTAACGTAGTGGGCGACGTCGGCAGCAAGGCGTGGCCAGTAGTATTTTTCCTGTATTCTGGCGAGCGTGCGGGAAACACCGAGGTGTCCAGCCGTCGGGTCGTCGTGTAGGGCCTGGAGGACTTCTGGTCGCAATGATGAGGGCACGACGAGAAGGTAGTCGATTCGAAGGGGCGAGAAGTTCTTCTTGGGGAGAACACCGTTCCGTAAGAAAAACGACGGCAGTCCTCGCTTGAATACCTTCGGAACAACGGCGGTCTTGCACTCGAGGTACTGAATAAGGCCCCCCAGTTCCGCGTCGGCCCGTTGCCTTTCGGCAAGTTGTCGGCACTTATAGTTCCAAGGAAGCAGTCATCGTCGTCGTCTTGCGGCGGCGCGTCGACGGGGGCACGAGACAGGCAGTCGGCGTCAGAGTGTTTTCGTCCGGACTTGTACACGACGGTAATATCGAATTCTTGAAGCCTCAGACTCCATCGTGCGAGACGACCTGAAGGGTCCTTCAAGTTAGCTAGCCAACATAAGGCGTGATGGTCACTGACAACTTTGAAGGGCCTGCCATAGAGGTAGGGGCGAAACTTTGACGTAGCCCAGAGGATGGCAAGGCATTCCTTTTCTGTTGTGGAATAGTTTGCTTCTGCCTTGGATAGTGACCGGCTAGCATAACTGATAACCCTTTCAAGCCCGTCAGTCTTTTGCACAAGGACGGCACCGAGTCCTACGCTGCTTGCGCGGTGTGTATTTCCGTATCGGCGCAATCGTCGAAATGCGCAAGTATGGGTGGCGTCTGCAGGCGTCGTTTAAGTTCTTGAACGGCCTGCACTTGCGCCGTTTCCCACCTGAATTCCACGTTATTCTTCGTGAGAAGTGTCAGTGGTTCAGCGATACGTGAAAAGTTTTTGACGAAGCGTCTGTAATAGGCGCATAAACCGAGAAATCAGCGCACGGCCTTCTTGTCGGTGGGTGGCGCGAAGTCGGCGATGGCAGCTGTTTTCCGCGTGTCTGGGTGCACTCCAGACTTGCTGATCACATGACCCAGAAACAAGAACTCGTCGTACGCGAATCTGCACTTTTCTGGCTTCAGGGTCAGTCCAGAGGCCTTGATTGCTTGAAGTACTGCCTCAAGCCGCCGGAGATGCTCGTCGAAGGTCGAGGAAAACACGACGACGTCGTCCAAATACACAAGGCACGTCTGCCGCTTCAATCCGGCCAGTACGGTGTCCATGACACGCTGGAACGTCGCAGGTGCCGAGCAAAGACCGAAAGGCATGACCTTGAACTCAAAGAGGCCGTCGGGTGTTATAAAGGCAGTCTTTTCTCGGTCTCTCTCGTCGACTTCGATTTGCCAGTAGCCTGTCTTGAGGTCCATCGACGAAAAGTACGCCGCGTTGTGAAGTCGATCCAGGGTGTCGTCTATTCGTGGGAGGGGGTACACGTCCTTCTTCGTGATTTTGTTCAGCCGCCGATAATCAACGCAGAAGCGCAGTGTCCCGTCCTTTTTCTTCACTAACACCACGGGTGACGCCCACGGACTCTTGGACGGCTGGATGATGTTGTTGCGTAGCATCTCGTCTACTTGTTTCTTTATCGCGTCCCGCTCTCGAGTAGAAACTCTGTAGGGGCTCTGACGGAGTGGTCGAGAATTTTCTTCTGTTATAATGCGGTGCTTTGCAAGGGGCGTTTGTCGGACCCGCGATGACGACGAGAAACAGTCCTTGTATTGCAGGAGCAGGGTTTTGAGCTGGTTTTGCTTGGCCTTTGGAAGGCTCGGGTTGACGTCAAAGTCCGGTTTGGGAACTCTATTCGTCGAAGCAGGATCGGCGGCATCGAAGAGGGCGAAAGCATCGCTAGCGGCTACACATTCGTCGATGTAGGCAACCGTCGTACCAAAGTTGAGGTGCCTATATTCGTGGCTGAAGTTTGTCACCACTACCTTTGCTTTACCATCACGCAGCTCGGCTATACCTCGTGCGACGCAAATTTGACGGTTCAGGAGTAGGTGCTGATCGCCCTCGATGACGCCTTCAAGGTTCGCAGGTTTTTCGGTGCCGACGGAAATAATGACGCTGGAGCGCGGCGGAAATGTCACCTGCTCTTCTATCACATTCAATGCGTGGTTGCCTGGCATCGCGTGGGGCGGGAGCGCTTTGTCTGAGGTCAGTGTTATCGACTCAGACCTCAGGTCGATGACGGCGCCGTGGTCACTTAGGAAGTCCATTCCAAGTATCACATCCCTGGAGGAGTTTTGTAGGATTACAAAGCTCGCAGGATAAGTGCGGTTATTGATAGTGACTCGCGCCGTGCAGACACCAATCGGCGTTATCAGATGGCTTCCAGCGGTCCGGATCTCGGGGCCTTCCCAAGCAGTCCTAACTTTCTTCAACTGTGCTGCGAACGGCCCACTGATGACGGAATAGTCGGCTCCAGTATCGACGAGAGCGGTGACGTTGTGGCCGTCGATCAGAACGTCGAGGTCGCTAATCCGCCATCTTGCGTTGCGGTTACGTCGCGGCGTCGGGTCACGGCTACGTCGGTTTGCACCGCTGATGCCACGTTGCGTCGTCAGGTCTGCTTCCGGTCGCAAGGTATCGTCTTCAGCAGGTCGTTCGGCGTGTGGCGGGGGTTCGGAATTTCGTCGCGGTGGCGTCGTCGACGGCGGAGGATCTTCAGCATTTCGTCGTTCAGCAACCGCACCTCCATCGGTTGCTGCCCTTAGTTTTCCGGATACGGGCTAGGCGACCGGCCCCGGTTTGGGCCAGTGTACTGCCGGCGATGCGGTGACATGTAACGGCCGGGCGAGGGCGAGCGGGAAGGTCGTCGTTCTTGCCACTGTGTTCCGGTGAGGTAGTCGTCGATGTCGCGAGGCCGTTCGCCTGGCTACGGGCGCGGCGCGTTGACGGCGAATCCGCGTAGCCCCATCTGACGGTACTGGCAGCGGCGGTACGTGTGGCCGGCCTCCCCGCAGTGGTAGCAGAGCGGGCGGTTGTCAGGGGTGCGCCAGACATCGGTCTTCCTCGGGGTGTAGCGCTGGCCGACAGGTGGGCGGTAGGGCGTCGGTGGCGGCGGCGGCGTCTGGCCGACAGGTGGACGGTAGGGCGTCGGTGGCGTCTGGCGACGGTAATGCGGCGGTGTGTCGCCTTGGCGTGGGCGTAGAGGAGGAGCATGACGGAGGGCTGCAGCAGCATAGCTCATATCTTGCGCCTGCGGCTCTACTAGCTGAGGCGCACCGAGTGAATGCTGGATCTCCTGGCGTACGACGTCGGCGATGGAATCTACTTGAGGTTGCGACGAAGGTAGAAGTTTTTGCAGCTCCTCTTGCACGATTGCACGAATCGTCTCACGCAGGTCGGGGGATCCTAACGCTTGAACGTCGGCGTAGCTTGTGGTCGAGAAGCTGCGGTTGTATTGCCTTGTTCGCATCTCAAGCGTTTTCTCGATTGTTGTTGCTTCGGAGACAAATTCTTGGACGGTATTCGGCGGATTCCTCATAAGGCCGGCGAAGAGCTGTTCCTTTACTCCTCGCATGAGGAAACGAACCTTCTTTTCTTCAGGCATGTTGGGGTCAGCATGGCGGAACAGCCGGGTCATTTCTTCCGCGAAGATGGTCACGTTTTCGTTCGGGAGCTGAACCCGTGTCTCCAGCAAGGTTGGAGACACGGGTTGCGGCCCTTTCCTTTCGGACGACGCTCGTGAACGTCTCCAAAAAAGCACTGCGGTTCGAAGCGTGGACTCCCGGTTCTCGAGCCATGTCCTTGCTGCTTCTTCCAGGTAGAAGTACACATGGCGCAGCTTGTCGTCGGCGTTCCAGTTGTTAAATGTTGCGACCCTTTCGAAAGTCTCGAGCCAGGTTTCCGGGTCTTCGAATGACGACCCGCGGAAGGTTGGCGGCTCATTGGGCTGCCGGAGTAGGATCGGCGAAGGCTGCACGGGGTCGGTCATCGTCGCTGCGGTCGGTGTTGGGACTTGGGGCTGCCTGGTTTGTTCGGGAAGGAGCCCGTGCTCTGGCGGTAGTCCCTTCAGCCTGCGGCTTGTTCGACGATCCGGGTTTTCTTTGCCGTCGTCCTCCTCGCGGCTCGGGCTTGGGTCAGCGCTTCGCGGGGGCGTCCGGATCATGGAAGCAGCAGCACCTCCACCAGATGTCACGTGGTCGTGACGTCGACGAGGACAGCAGTCGGCGTTGTCAAGATGAAACTGTTTATTTTGCCGAACTTGTGGCCGGGAAACGGAAAGTTCATTTACAGCAATACACACGGTATGTACTGATAGCGTCGTACAGATCGTCGACCGTCGATCAACTGACCAGCGCTGAAGCGCGTCGGCATTTAATCGTGTGCCGTCGAATATTCCAGCGTTATCGCTGGCTGTCGTGCAAATTCTAGAATAAGCTCGAGTGTGCGCGTCTTGCGCGCAATCTTAACAAAACGATCTGCAATGATCGCGAAGGATCTCGAACAATGAGGCGCGGTTCGCGCTGAGCGTTGCTGACATTCTTTGTGCCCGAAAACCGAATACAGCAAAAGTAATAAAGAAACGCACGTGGCAATATCATACGTATTTTCAATATGACGCCTGTATCGTAGGAGTGCATATATAGTGCTTGTTGCTTTCTTGTAAAATTAGATAGCCAGCACCACAACAAAAATTGACGTGGCACCGCCATTACCGCTGCAGAGGCTGTTTTTACAAACCAATTTATAGACCTGGCATGGCTCTGTGGTAGCATACCTGATTCCCATGCAGAATGCTTGCGTACGATTTCTGCTGGGATCCAAATTTTTATTCTTTCTATTCGTCATGTCAACGCTGCCGTTGTCGGTTTTTCCTAACGCGCTCGCATTTCAATTGCCAATCTCTGTTCTCGCCGTTACTGAGTAGACATAAACTGTCAATCACCTGTGGCGCATACCCGTACACCGCCGCCCGTGGTAAACTGGTATGCGCCACATGTCTCTGGTGGAAAGGGTTTGACGACGTACGAGACAAGATTTTAGGAGCGAAGCTCCTTATGCCGTGGGTCTGTCCATCCTCCATTTGTTTGTTTGTAGTAGCCACCTGTAGTTCGTGAGAAGCGCGCGTTCTGGTATGCAGTAGCGGAAGAAGACGAAATTGACCAGTGAGACTCTCGTGCGTGTTCGCTTGTGTGGCGTTCTTTCTTCTTTAATACGTCGTGTTTTCAACGACGCCCGAAGACAACATTTCAGTAGTAACGCGCCATGAGGCTCCCTCTTGGCGCGCTTTCTCTTTCGCTCGAAGTCGCCGGATGGAAGACAAGGCTACAGAGACCCACCCACGACATAGCCGTTAACTTTGCAGTGGTGGAACGTCTTGGCAAAAGATTGCCGTTCTCTTATGTTTTCTTTACTTCTTGTTGCCTTCTGTAGTTTCCCGCCTACCATGTAAGCCTAGCCGGTTTTATGTCAAGCTTGTAGACGATGTGGAACGAGACTCCATACTTTCTGCGGTTGACGTTCTCTGTCTTACCGAGACGTGGAACGCCAAAAGACCGTATATCAAAGGATACGTTCCACTCGTGTGCATCGATGATGCAGAGCGTCCTGCAGGTGGTGTGGCCGTATACGTCAAACAGAAAAGGCACAAGATCTGAAGCTATTACCAACTACACAGAGCCACAACGGTGAATATGCTGCCATCGATTTTGATGGATGCGTCATCATGACCTTGTACCTTGCATCCAATTTGTCGAGTGGGAATATCAAGACATTCATTGACACGGCATTGTGTGATTATGACAAGCACAAGAATAGACCATTTGTGTTAGTTGGTGACCTGAATGTTGATATTACCGAAAAGAACAATGAGCGGTTAATACAACATATGGCAGCCAAATATGCTCTCACGTGCTCGTCCTTTGATCATATCAAACCAACGACCACCCGAGGGACGTGTATAGACCTAGTATTTTCAAATTTGCAATTGCAACCCGTACAGGAACCGCTATCCCTTCATTTCACGGACCATAAAGCCGTGATAATGAAGGGACAACGCAAGCCGAGCATAATCTACTTAAGAAAAATAAAGGTTTGATGTTTGTATGGTTACGGTTCGATTGAGGTTAACTGTGTTTATTTACAGATGAAGTCAGGCAATGATAGGTGGTGATTGCGTCCATCAGTAGAAGCAGCTGAAGCTCCTCTTCTTCTTCTCTCGTGGCTCATACCCTGACCCGGCTCATACCGTAGCAGTATTATACACACAGTGTTTCTGACTCTTTATATGATGATTGATGGGGCGTTACACAGAAGATTCACAGTTTACCGATGATTCTCTCCGGAGCTTCGCCCCACTTATCATCATTCACCACGTCGATATGCTGTGATTTTTTTATGTTATTCACGTCATGACTCGACAGACATTTGTCAAATTCTGTTACCCTCCCATGCCAAACTTGGTCTGCACCAAGTTAAGGAGGCGATCACGAGAACACCCAGACGTAGGCGGCTAGATAGATAGATAGATAGATAGATAGATAGATAGATAGATAGATAGATAGATAGATAGATAGATAGATAGATAGATAGATAGATAGATAGATAGATAGATAGATAGATAGATAGATAGATAGATAGATAGAAACGCTCAAAGTGTCAAAGGTTCGCTAAGAAATGCTTCGCATTTAAAAGTTGCTATGCTAGAAGGTGTGCTTTTACTTTTGGTGGTCGCGTTAACGATATCTTACCTGCTACAGCGCAGGCACAGGTTTTCGGATTTGCTGAACCAGTTTCTTCTAACACAAGCAGTATATTTTTCTGAAAGCTTTTGTCAATACCGCGTGCAAGTCACTAAAGAAAACTTGACGAAACACTCGGCCATTACGAAGCTTGATAAATATTTCTTGCTTCATTTCATCACTGAATAGGGTTGGGGAGCGGTCGCGGAGAGGGGACTAGTTGGTCTGGCGCGAGTACAAAGTTCCCAAGAGTAGCATCGTTATTTTACAAGTCCGAGAGCAGCGCCATAGTGAAATCACAACCAAGGCGTTCTTCGCGAAAGTGGTATTCAGGCAGCCGCGTTGCGACGCAACTACAGTAAACGTGGAGCAGACCAACCGCAACCTGCAGCGAGGATGAATTTGCTGATAAGCAGCAAATACAAAATATCGAAATTATCCGCTCAGGAAGAAGGGAATCTGCACAACCACCTACGATTCGTGATAGTGGCTATAACAAAAAAAATGTTCCAGTGGCTTAGCTCGGCTATGCCAGGATAACGCAGCGTTAGCAAAGGTTAGCTTTCGTGATTGTCTAGGATTAGCTTGATTATCATGATTACTGCTGCTCCAATGACACACACATGGTATACATATTATGTGGCACATGTATATTTATTTTGCCAGGCAACTACTTCAGGATCCAATGAGTTAAGCTTCTCCGTCTTCTGCGGCGTTAAGCAGCATTTGCGCTTTCCTTTCCCAAGGCTATACCACACTGGCAAACGCCAGTCAGAGGCGCTATCAAGCGGCTCCAGCGCAGTGCCAGACGGCGATTGCACAGCGAAGGCGAATAGCTGGTGCGCGCGCGCTGGCGCCAGTACGTCTACCTCGGCTACGATGTCACTCTGTATAGCGCAGACCGGCGGAGTGCGCGCGAGGTGCCGGCTCCGATGCGCCAGCTGTGTGACATCACTGATCCTCGCGCATGCGCAGCACGGCTCTTGAGGAGCCACGCGAAACTGACTCGGCTAGGCCAGTGTAGCTAACGCTACATAAGGCAGTTTAGCGGCAAAGGCGAAGCAATGAATGCGATAGGAAAAATTAAGGAGCCTTGCCCTATCAAAGAACTGGGGGCATTCGAAGCTCTGCGCCTGCGTGCATAGCGTACATACTCTTTCTTTCTTTCTTTCTTTCTTTCTGTCGCGTTGCTTAATGCTCTGTCTTAATTGTTTCCTTCCTCCATGTCGGGAATTGGACTTTTTAGCCACGTGCTTAGCGCCGCAACACTTCAGTTGCTACACGCAAAACAGTCGGTCACCCGTTCACATCCAGGCAACAGTGAAATGTCGCAACGTGAGAGACAAGTCTACTCGATAAAATATCAGACTGCCATAGGGGAAACGGCTGATCGCCGACGAGCCCATGATCGAGACAGCATGAATTATTGCAAAATAGCGGCTACAAAATACGCATGGGACCGACGCACCTTCGAGCGCCGTATATCTGAACGCTCGCCGGAGCAGGGTTTTTCGCATACTCCTGCTTCTACCCCCCTGCTCCCCCCATCCTCTGCTTCTTTTAGTTAGCAGCAGAAAGCAGCAGTTATGTGTCGGGGTCATACCAAAGTATTGAATACAACAATTTCGACCAGCAGTAATCTACGTCAGCCAGTGATGCCAACACTATGGTCGGATACAAATTAAGAAGACAGGAGAGGCCCCGCCCAGACGACCGAAGCGCGGTAGCCGATCGCCTCCGCGACTAACGAAATAGTCCCGCTCATGCACGCGCTGATGTTCTCCGAAGGCGGAGCCACCGACCGTCCCGCTCATGACGTCGGTCCCGAGTGCGCGCCCATTGGTGCAGGCTTGTGTTCATCCGCCTTTGAGGAGCAAATGCCGCTGCCATCTAAAGTTGTATCCGACTATAGGCATTTGTCCCTAGATCTAGGGCTTTTGCTCTGTTTCAGGGATTTGACGTCTTTTTGTTGAATCTAGGGATTGTTATCAGGATTTGAAGATGTTGCGTGACGCTGCCTAATGACAGCAGTTACTGAGTGATGAAGCGTTTTCAACTTAAATACAAGAACAATAAGTTTCGCTGCTTTCTGGTATTCATTTCATATAGCTATTGTGTTTAACTATAGCGATAAGCAGTTCTGTAATGTGAAATTATCACCTTCTGTGCACTAGAAGGAAAAACGAAACTTAGCCTGTGACTTAGCTGAGTGACTGTTGCCCTGTGAAAAAAAAGTGCGCTCGCCGCGTGCGTCACCGTGCGAAATGTTATGCGAAATGGGAACTTCTGGACCAAGAGACATTAGCAAAGTGACCCTAGTAGAAAGGCGGCGATAGTAATAACAAAAATATTTGGCAATATGAGATGCTGATCAACATAGACATGCGCACGGGAGGGGCAGGTGCCGCCCCTAAGAACCTGCACCTGGGGGGCAGGGGCGAAGTCTGCCCTATATTGCTACTCAGTCGGACCTGTGACCCACGCTGTAATGGCGGCCGAAGGCCCCTCATGTTGAATTGCCGCAAATGTTTATGCCCCATCTTTACTCCGGCAAACCACGGAAAAAAGGCCGGCCATTGTGAGACCCACATCATCGCTGTATTTTCGTGTTTTCATCCACTATTTAGAATGCTGCGTTTAGGACTCACACAAAAAAGGGGTGGGGGCTGTGAATAGAACTTTGCCCCCTCACCCGAATAAAGAGCCCTGCGTACGCCTATGCTGATCAAAATTTCAGAGGATGGCTAGTATGCAGCGCTGTCGCCTTGAAGAACTGATTGAGCAGCGTTGTCGGTGTGTTCACTGCCTCTCACGTCGGAGTGACTTGGCAGGCATTGAAATGTCAAGTGGTGTCCTTTTCTCGAACGAAGTATGGAGGAGATACCTAACCTTGAAGACCAACCGCTCGTATGGTCCATGCCACAGGGCGGATAGCAAAGATTGCGGGGCTGCCTTCGAATCGCTGAAGATTGACCATCGTTGAGGCTGTTCGCAATTGCCTACACAAAGTGCAGCGCGAAGAGTGGCAACTTCTGCTGCCGTCGATGTCGTTGGGTGGTCTGTCTTGAAACTGACGATAATAATACCCCTATCAAGGAGCGACGCTGCTAGCCAACTTCCAGTGGCCGCGCAAGAAATAACTTCCTGCACTTGGTATACAGCAAGCAGACTGCACAACCCCCCCCCCCCCCCCACTGCGGCCCAACCAGTTTACCTACGCCGAAATGATGCCACTCTGCTTTGCCGATAATGGCTAAGAGCGGCTTTCGCGAAATCATTCTTTTTTTGGAATCGAAATGGTTTACAATCCTTTTTGTGACAACTGTGGTAGCGAGGACACACTACAGCATATCTTCTGCGACTGTCCTCGCTACAATGCGCAGAGAAAATAACTCACAGTCGTTCTTGCTCACATAAACACTCCGATGACGGCAGAAACCATTCTAAAATGTCCTCCTGATAGGTCATCGTGGGTGAAGGCGACGAAGGCAGTGCTCAGCTTCTTGAAGACATCAGACTTGCACCGGCGGCTATAGACCAACGATATTGTCATTGCTATGGTTTGCGTGACTTTGTTCGTGCGTGCTCTCTCTCTCCCTCTGTTTCGGTCTGCATCTTTAAATCTCCCCATTCCTTTCCCCAGTGTAGGCTAGCACACCACTGCTCTTAACCAGCATACCAGACTGGTTATTGTCCCTGCCTTTCCTTTCTCTCCCGTTCCTTCCGTCTATACTTCATGCAATGCTGATTGCTAAGGCCGGAAAATCAGAAATTGCGACTGTCACCTCACAAGCTCCAAGCCCAAGAAAAGAGCCACAAGCTTTAATCTACCCACACGGCTGCATGCTGAGATACTGTGTTTTCATTGAGTGGCCAAAATCAATTAGTCTGTTAAGGTGTTTTCTTGACGGCACTCAGCGACGATGCGCAACGGCGACAGTCAAGACAAAACACGGACTCTCAGTGCGAGCGGCGTCCTTTCAGAAGAAGCCTCTGCAGCAACTGTAGCATCTTCCTGTAGCAACTGGTGCCATCTGCAAGCACTTTATGTGCAATTACTCCACAGAAGATGTACGAAGAATAACTGCATTGGCAGCTAATATGCTGTTGTTTACTGCCAACAAAATTCTGAACAAATGGATCAAAGAGCGAGCTGTGTTTAGACTTTTGCCGTCTTCGACAAATCGCACCGGTGCGGTTTCATGATGATGTCATTAGTTAAAAGGCGATTAGGCTAATCATCGACATAGAAAATGAAGCGGAATCGCGAGTTGGGCTAGCTGGTGGATGTTGATCGTCAGTTATCGTCAGCGCTGTTAGTAATTCCGCGATGACGGAAAATGAAATTTTGAGATATTTCTTACAATGTAGAGGTTTTTCATGGGCAAATCTGGGCATCAAACGTTGGCTTAGGTCGGCATCGCTGGTGTCAGCAACGAGGGATTATCAGAAACGGAAATGTGAAGGTCGTACGGGGACGCTCGCACGGGCTCACAGTTGACTACAAGTTTACCAACACATTCCGTGAGAGTGTGACTTTCAGACCCTCAAATCTTGCATTACGTTCGCTTTACATCTTTTTAGAGTGCAACATATCTATACCCCTCTCCTGGGTGGCGCGCCTCTAGGCACGCGACGCTCTTCTTCATTTGCTGAGGCCGGCTGAGTTATCCTGGGACCTTCGCCGCCGAAATTGGAAATGATGAAATAAACACAAATAAACAAAACAGGTAAAAAATAATTTGAAGACAATGGAAAGAAAAATGAAGCATTGTATATTACTGCAGTTGGCGCCGCAGAAGCAGATAATAAAAGAAAAGAATGCGATAAATATGAAATACAATCAGAGTAAAAATATGAAAGAACAAAAGTTAAAATAAGTAACTTAAAAATATTAAAGAATAAAAATAAGCAGTAGTTTGTAACTATGTGTAGTACATGTCACTGCAGCTTTTTCCTCAATATATCGCCAGATGAAGTCACATGAACAGCCACGGTCGCATTTCGCCGTAGGGAGCACCTTAGTCATCAGCAATTTTTTTAGAGCGAAGGCTCTGCTATTCGATGCATCTCAAGGTCATTCATCACGTCGCAGTGATCTTGAGCCGCCAGAGCGCAACGCAAGGTGAGTCGGGCCGGCCTTGGCAAAAGAAGAGCCGCATGGCTCGATTTCATTTTGACTTCACGGTCTCAATCGAATCATCCATGAGACATAACTAGACGGCAGGCTGCGAAATCGAAAGCAAAAGCAAGCTTCCCTGGTGAAACACCGGGGCAAAGGGAGACAAGAATAGCTTGTGATATGGAAGCTTATCAAGACAGGAAGCATGTCACGATAGAAGGTACTGCAACCGTCGCCTTTGTGCATAGTCTATACAGAACCATGCCAAGCATACCCTTCACTTGAGATAACTAGACTTTGAACAGCAGCCTGAGCAAATTTTTCTCAATATTTTGCATGCCAAATTTTTCATTCAGAGCCTGTTTTTTTGTTTTTTGTTTCTTTTTTTTTTTGCTTGGCGACTGTTCATGGGAGGTTGAAAGCAGTCGTTTGAATACCGTGATGATACTGGCCCCAACTGAAACAATTCGGGAACAACCGCCTTCCCCATCAATCTGCTGTTGTAAGTACTATCGCGATGTAAAGAAACGCGAATAGCGGATGGCTTGGTTTTGGGCACAGTTCAACCCTGACGTACCTTGACTGTCGCTAGGCAAATCCGACCTTTTAGCGGGCTAGAATCTTGCTCTGGCTAACGCAATCGCACCACGTGTTCTTATGTGTTAGTCATCTCCGGCACTTGCAATACACACACGGCGCATGACCACCGGTCTTAGCAACATTCTAGCGCTATGATGACGCCCTCTGAAAGCACGGATTCGCCTAGTGAGAGTCAAGGCATGTCGAGGTTGTTCTGTGCCTAAGGCCACACGTTTCACTGTTCGCGTTTCTTTTCGTCGCGATAGTACGTGTTTTAATGTGGTCTGTCATTTTTTAACTAGAGAAAACATAAAACTTGAGTTTAATATCGCCCAAAGAAGGCTTCCTCGCCAAAAAAGACCCACGCTTTTCTAATTGAAGTCGAGAAATTTTGGTCGAGCTTCCTAAGAGGAGAGCTATATTCATAAGAGGATAACCTTTTCCAACAGATGCATCATTGATAAATAGCATCTCACCCGATCTGAGCATAGCCAACGAGCCAGTGCGGCGGATCATCGGTGGCGATTGTATTTGCAAACTAAAAGCACATTGCTATGGTGTACTGAAAGGAGGTAGTGTGTCGTCTGGGGCGGAAAGCAATGGAATCAACGTGGAGCGGCATGGTCATCTTTGCACTGACGCCACCAGACAGGGCGCTGCGAACGAACGGTGTGCTCATGGCGCGAAATTTGAATTTGTTATGCACGGCCTAATTCTGGTTTAGGCAGAAAAAACATTATCCTTTCACACAGTGTTCTTTGTTGCTCGGTTTCATACCGTTTGGCGACAAACCGCCAACAAATATAAGAAGGGAGTCCCAAACGTTCCCACACACAGTGGGCGATTCTGGCATTGAACAAGTACACTTGATGAAACATAGGTCCGCATGAAGACCACATTTTGCCGTTCTGTACCTGAAAGAAGAGCTCAAGATGCGGTGTAACGTGACGGCTTCAAATTCCTAACACATTGGGTCACACGTTGCAACGAAACAATAATAACGTACGTGCACGGCTCTACATCTGTAATCGTCTGCTTTCACTGCTCTTGTTCAGCGCCATCTGCGCATAATGCAGGCGATAAAAGATTTTGTTTTTTGTGCCTGTAGTCCTTGTGTTTGCATAATGCGATAAAAACAAATATTTGATAGCTAAAATTATTATTTGAACTTTGCAGATGGTAATAAGAGCGAAGGACAATTGCTGAATGATGCGTGTGTTTTTGCGATTGTCTGCTAGTATGTACGCAAGACTCGCAACGGTGCTTCCCTGGCTACCGCCTATTGCTGTTGCATTAGTCGACGTTCAATTTGTTCCTCTGAGAGAAGTGCATCTTCAACGTGTGTGCAAAGTCGCGAAACAGAGGACATGGAGAAACGGAAGAGCGCGACTAGGGACACGACCTGTCTTGTACCAGGCTGTACGAGCGGCTACCGGTCTTGCAAGGAAATGTGGTCTCTTTATCGTGTGCCCAAGGAATCCAAATGCCGTGAAGTATGGTATCAAGTAATTCAGAGAACTGACAGGGAGCTTAGTGAAGCCTGCACAATATGGCAGCGGCACTTCGAGCCGCGCTACATAGAGAGATCGTACAAGACGACAGTTAATGACGAAATTGCAGGAATTCCACAGGGGCTGCTGCTTTTGAGTGAGGACGCTGTTCTATCCTTATTTCTCCGAGCACCAATATGCACAGCAAAGCAAGAGCGAGCAAAGCGAAAAAATGAAGGGGTGACCTAACAAGAGCCAGCAATAAGGCGAAGTAATGTGACACCGGATACTACAAAGAGAAATGAAATCAGCGTCGGCGCCAGATAAAAATGCAACGAGTTAAACTCCAGGTGAGCTCCTGCTGACCTCAAGACACCGCATGCGTGGACAAACTAGAACTATCAACGCGTCCACGTTTCATTATATATGGAGAATGTGAACTCGACGCTGCTGAAGCCACATTAAGCAAATTAGCCTTGAAAGCAAGTGGTTAAAAAAGAAGCGCTGCATTCTAAAGCAGATAAAGGTGTCGTAGTCGCTGAAGTACATTTTAAAGGCAAGAAGTTGTTTCAGAGAGAGGTTGCTACGCCAGAAGAAGCCGAAGCCTTGCTTGAACATGTCGCCAAGCTGAAGGTGTGCACTGGTCTAGGAATACAACCTGTGGCCAGAAAAGGTGCATCAATCAGCGGGGCATCTTTTTTTTTCAGAAAAGTGTTCTCTTTTTGTCGACATAAGTTCAGACAGCCCATGTATTTACTGTAAATACCAACGCAAGCTGGTGCTGAATCAGGTTTCCAGAAGACGGCGCCAGGAAGTCACCAGCAAAGACAAAACTCCGATTCGACGGAAAGTAAGGTGGATGCGTTCTCGCTTGAAAAAAAAGTGAACATTGGTCTCAGCCAAATGAAAACCAAGAATGAGCTAACAGAAGAATCAGTCGCAAGCAAAATGAGAGGTTTTTCACAAAAACAGCAAGCTGGCGTTAGAGCGAGCTTTGAAGCAGCTCGCCGAAAAAGAAAGGATGACATACGATACAGACTGGTTGCTTGAGCCTACTGATGCGCATGATGAGTCCTAAATTGTACGAGCTCTTGAGAAGACACGAAATCCTAGCGCTGCCCGGGAGGAGTTCCATAAAAGAGGCCCTTTAATACCTCTAAAGTGGCTTTGGCTTCAATCCACCTATTTTCAGAGCGCTGAAAGAAAAAAAAAACAATGGACGAGTTCAGCCGACACGCCCTAACAGTATTCGATGAAATGAAGTCAAGTGAGCGCATTGACGTCAAACTCTCAGCTATACGACATTCCGTACGTATAGATTTTATGTTGTTTTACGTATGCTCTGCATGTTTCAACTACATGCTGTTTATATTTATTGTGAGAAACGTGAAATTACTGTGAGAATCGTATTGTTTTTCTTTTTTCTAGATACGAACTCATCTAGGTCTTATTGAAGGGTTTTACTGACGAAGCATAATTTGCTGAAAAGCACTCCAGCGACCTTGCTGACCACGGTTGGGTCGTCTTATTTCAGCCTTTCACAGGTACATCATTTCGTAACTAAATTGTAGTACATCCTTTATTTATCTCCGCGTTATGTTTCCAGTTTTAATGAACATACCAGAAGAGAAAAAGCGCCGTGCATATTTTGTATTGTTGCAAGATACTATGTTCAAATATTGGGTGTTTCCTCTTCGAAAAACAACGTGAAGGCACCCGTCCTGGCGAAAATCACGCTGCAGGCCACACTCCTTTGTGAGGAGGCAGGAGGAGCATGTGGAAGATCTTCAAAATAAAAGGTAAGTCTTTTTTCCCCCTACCATACTACCCCGACACAGCCACGCCAACATAAAAGAAATTCTAAACGTAATAGTATATATAAACACTCCCTCTATATCATTCCACATTCCTTAAAAAAAAGGACACAAACATTTGTTTGCGTCACAGATTTTTGTTCCATGCTGATGAGTGCCATTCGTGTTGTGCAGCTATTCAGTGTCGCGTTACCTGAATATTTTATTTCGTTGTTTGTCATAAAACACGCAGATTCCGCTGCGAACGCCCGTTGCAAGTGTCCGCACCCAGTGGATGACAGCCAGGCGCTCTTCATTTTTTTTTCATATTTTTGCACTTGGTGACGAACGTGCGCAACGCGTTTTTGGCCACGGGTTTGAACACTCCAGAAGGCCGGGTGCACGCAGTTTACATTAAGGAAGCAAGGAGGTAGGACAATGGGAATGTAACGCTAAAGGTCATGCCACACATTAACCAAATACGGCTTTTCCCAAACGCGTTCGAGAAAATGAGAGTTGGGCCTGCATTACACCTTTTCGGCGAAGACATACTTAAATGTTTATTCTTTTACCGAATTCGAGGTCAAAAGGCGCAAGAGTCTGCTTCAGAAACTGAGGCGCTTATTTCGAACATGTCAAAACTCATCAAGATAATGACATCGCGTACACCAGAGAGAGCTATATAACTTAATTCGGCCGACACCGATTTTCTGCAAAAATTCCTCGTTTTCTTGAACACCTGAGAGACTCATGCCAATGAAATCAGTTTCTTAAGTAAAAGCACCGCAGAAAGTATCCGTGTAACCCTGCGGTCCACACTTGATATCGTACAATATCTCTGCTCAAAGTGCAGCTTCAAGTACATCAGGACTTCAAGATTAGGCCAAGGCAAACTGCAAAATCTATTTGGTACTGTAAGTCAGTCCAATGGTCAGTCCACATACTTTCTCTTCACTTTAAATGCACTTGCCTTTTACAATTTGGCCAAGCCGTCGAGGGCAGGTAACTGTCAACCTTGAGGTCTTTAGTTCGATGTTAGGTAATGGCAGAACAGCGGAGGTTCCCAGGGAACGTGCCATAGACTCACTTGATAAGCTTGTCGACGAAGGCAACATAAATGACGCGAAAGCGAATCTGGACTTACTTCCACAGGAGGGCAATGGAGGATACGTCATCACCAAGAGTTCCAGCCGTCTTAGCCATTATATCGCGGGGTATGTGGCCCGCAAGACTCCAGAAAACCAACTGCAAAGATTGTGCTGAATGCTTGTATGTTCCAAAAGCACGTGCCACAATGGACAGCAGAAATCAATTCATCGAACAGTTTGACTTGGGCGGCTTAGTACACCCGTCCGGCAGCCTGGCGAGTCTAGTTGGCGTGCTCGAGCTTTCTCGAGTGTATTGAACTTGTGAATAAGATATGACTCTGTATATTTTCTGTCTCTTGGGGACCGAAAGGTTGACTGAAGGATGTAAAGTTTGAGATCTTCGAAGTCATATCTTATTCACAAGTTCAATACATTCCAGCCAGCAGGTATTAACGTTTCTAAGGCGGCTCTTGAATCTATTCGGTATGGTACATACACAACGAAAACCAATGAGAGTTAAGCCTTTCTTCTAGGAATTTCGAACCTACTATTGGTAAAATGCCGCGTGCTTAACCTGACAATCATTCAGCGAAACGTATACCCTCCCCTCTCTCCCCCTCCCCCGCTTTTTGTTCCTTTATTTTCGCCTTCCTTATGACTCACCCAGTTCGTCACGACGGCCTATTCCACCCCTCCTCTCCCACTCTGGCAGTTGCCCTCCCCTTCTTCCTTGTGGTGGAGAGGGCACGAAGCATATACACACGATAGCTAAGGAAATCAGTTCCAACCTTGAAGAAGACAAGTCCACTTGTCGAAACGTCGGCTCAATCACCCACCCCCTGTTTACGGATTTTTTAACACGAAAGTGTTTTATGCCGTGGTCCACCAAGACTTCAGTGACGTATTTCCCGTCACGGAAATGACGACGAAAAAAATTACAAAATTAGATGGGAAAGAAAAAAAGTTCCGTCAACGGGCATCGAACCCACGAGCGCTCGGTCCGCAACACCAGATGCCGGCCACGCTATCCACTGCGCCACAGTCACAGACTCCAGGGGCTTTACAAACGCGCCTTTTATATCGACCACTCTCCCGGTCGGCGGGGTGGTGGGGCCCTCTGGGTGCGGTAAAGCAAAGTAATTCGTCATTACTGTTCCCTTCGCGATTAGACCTGCAACGCGTTACACGTCCGTCACATTCGGCGCGTTTTCAATAGAAGTTCAAGTTTGTCAATGAACTAACCACGGCCTCTTTTTTATTTAGCGGCTGTGAACTAACACACCGCAAGGTGGCGACCTTAGCCCTAGCGTCGTAAAAGCGTCGGCCTCGCTCATATCATCACACTAATCCAAACCAAAGATAACTCTGCGGCACGCGCCTGTCTCACCTGGCTGTAACACCGCGTTGCCCGCTCACGCGCTCGCCGCGAGAAAAATCGCGGTCGGGCTACCGGGGCGGCACGACACGCTTTGCGTTTCCGTCTAGTCCGGCCGTGGTGTTCAATCGCATTTTTTTACATGCCGCGGGATGGCGACCAAATTCTGCGTCCAATATGCGGCGCTGTTCTGGCTATCACACCTCGTTCTCTGATTACGCTTTCACCGTTAACTACTACAGCCAGCACAAAGTTTTGTCTAATCATTTAACATTAACGTTAGTCGTCGGGATGGAGATGTACCACCAATTATCAAAGTGGGTGCATCCATGTTAAACTGTGCTATAGCTGCCAGACATCAATATTCATTGTGCAATTTCTCTTACATCAATGTACAGTAAACATTCAGTTACTTCTGTAAGGGCACGCTTTACTTTCGTGTTATTCCGATTGCTATGACGATGGGATCAACCACCTTTTTTCATTGCAAGCTTCCATCTTGCACTTCCTGCCGTCTTTTTATAATGATGTTCGCATTTGTCTTTTATGTTTTTCAATTGTTTCTTTCTTTTTTTCTTGTTCCTTCGTCCGTCTTCATGCCCGCGGTCATGCCGTCTTTCCTGTCCAGGTCACCTCAGCGCTGTGGTGCCAGTAACTTCTGCTTCCAGTTTTTAATGATTGCGTGATGAGTTGGCGTTTCACAGATTTGTAGTTTGCAGATACCATCGCCACCGCCTGAACAATGCACACTACTGGTCCGTTGGCAATGCTCAGACTTTGTGAGAGGCTCTTTATGAATCATGCACTTGCAAAAAGATTGTTCTGCCTGAAAGCTCCTTCTTTATCTTCAGATAACGCGCGTAGTGGGACGACACGGGCGTCGAGCACTACACAAAGAAATGGTATCACCGGAAATGCATACCTCCCGAGAGATAGCGCAGGACACAGCGGTGGATATCTTTGAAAGAGCCGCTGAGTGATTTTTAGGCACTAAATGTGCTGTATTCTATGGTTTCCGGATGCGGCAACATCTGTTGGTAAAACAAAACACTCAGTTTTTAGCGAATATGCGCTAACTATTCGTAAAAATATTGAATTTAGTTTTTTATAAGCATGAAGCTAATAGCTTTCTTTAGATTTCTCGCGCGTATACTTGGTCTCTCTTCAGATTTTCGCAGCCATCATATTGTCGCCAATGTTTAAGCGTGCTTAAGAAATGCTTGAGCATATGACTCGGGCGAGGCATAATGATTGTTTGGTTTCTACGTCCCAAAATCAATGTGCGATTATGACAGACGCGCGTGCGCGGGAGGTATAAGGTTAAAACCTACGTAACGTCAGGCAATACCGGTTTTTTCTTGTTTATAGAGACTGCCATTTGCTAGGCTACATAGAGAAGCTGTCACCTTCTTAGATGCCCAGTTCAATTAACTAGGAAAATGAGTAGGCAACAATGCTACAGCAACTGGGTTACCTTTGCGAATCGTGCATATCATGTCAAGTTATCTCATTGTGCATAGCTATGATCTGCTGGACTAGAAGTTGGCTTGTTCCAATTTCGGTTTTTTAGTGTTCAGTAGCTTGAAAAACGTTTTCGCACTTCCGCTACCTGCGCGTTAAAAAGTGGCCAGCGTTTTTCTAAACTTAGGAGGCGCACCTAGTATTGGTATTGAATTTCTTAACATGAGTCCTCAAAATTGATATAGGTAAGTGCGCGCTCTTTGCAGACCGCGTACCGCGAAGAACATGGCAGGTACTGATATGTACCGACAATGCAGCCTATATCCGATGCCAGTTTCCGAGTTTCTTTCGGACAGTAAAATTCCGTTGTTGCTGTTAGAAAATGGCTTCGAGGAAGAGAATATTCAGCGTGTTTTTAAGATTTTGTGAAAGTACCTTGAAGAGGAAGAAACGCAAATACGCAAGAAAGGTGAAGAAGCACTCGTCCTCTCTGTTGCACCAGTTTCATGCACTTGTCTTTCTGGCGCTCGCACCACTCAAGGTGGTATAATGTTGCAATGCAAGTTGTTTTATTACAGCATCCTGCTTTTACAATGCAATAAATAAAAAAGGCGTTAGCAGTCCAGTGTGTCGGAACGGAACGAAAACCGAAAACGAAAAACGAAATAAACGATATTTTTGACCGGAACTAAAACGTAACCGAAAAATAATCTATTATTTTGGTTCCGGAGTGAAACCGCAATTTTTTCAATCGTTTTTTCGGTTCACGAGAGAACTACACAATCCCGAACAACAGAGCTTATGAAGTGTGAGGATATCTCAGGGTACACTATTAGCGCGTATCTCAGGCAGAATTACAATGCAAAAATATGTTGAAAGTGTGCGAAAAACGAAAGCAGTGGCAACCAGAGATGTTCATAATTATATTACCGCAAGCGGACTTTTGCGCTCCTATCACGCAGGCCAAAGTGGAGCGGGCATTGTCGGCGCTGAAGTCTGTTACAGCGAAAGCTGTTATGAGATCACAACAGCTGATTTTGGCGCCATAGTTGTCCGCCGCCGCCGCTATCCGTGACTGCTATCGCGTGAAATAAGAAAAAAATAAAATGAGAAAAAAATTTCTAGGATCGGATGCGATTTTAACCCGCGCCCCTTGCGTGGCAGTCGGGTCTTCCACCACAGTGCCACGCTGGTGCTTGTGACTCCTTCGCAAAAATACTCAATAGAGGCGTCATGTCGGGCAAGGAATCGCGTTAACGTATGTAAAATAGCATGGCAGAATAGTAAAATAACAACCTGGCGTCACACAATGCGAATTGCGCAACGAGCCGGTCGTTGAATGCTTCCAACCCGTTACAAAGGGCTCAGCCAGAATTCTTCATCCTCACCAGCCGCAGCACAAAGTGCACATAATGCCTTACAGATGTGTAGCGGGTACCACGACTCTCCGAAGTATGACGAAAAATGGCATAGTGGGAACTTCGTTGCTTCAGAAAAATTACGATTTATGGCGTAGTGGGTACCTTGCATGTGTACTTGTATCAGTTGCCCCAAGAGACCCTACAACGGACTCTACCTTGTCCGCTCTTCCAGCTTTCGCTGTGACTGTGCGGCGGGTTCCGCGCAGGCCTGGCGATCGTTTTATCAGAACAGCGGTCTCGCACATCAGAGAGAACACTCAATGACGTGCTGCTTCTGAGATCGTGCTCACTCCTTTGACACAAAGCACTGGGCCCACTAAAAGAAATCGTGATTGACTTTTGAGAAAATAAATACTATACTGCAGTGGTTTGTGCTAGTTGGTAGGAATTCAGCAAAACGGCAAGTTGGGCCAGTTGGTTGGGATTCATTTTTTTTCACTCGGTTAAAGCGCAACACACAAGAGGACATTAGAAGGAAAACGGACAACACGGCGCCGTGTTGTCCGTTTTCCTTCTTTTGTCCTCGTGCGTGTTGCGCGGTAGGAATTCGTGGTACAGTTATTACTTCCGCTCCTCTGAAAAACGTGTTTTGCCCTTGTCCCACTTTCTTAAAAGGAGGGCAAGTAACTACCTCACAAATCCAATATTTTTACAGCGAAAGCTGTTATGAGATCATTTCACCGGCCGTTTTTGGCGCCATAGTTGTCCGCCGCCGCCGCCGCCGCCGCCGGTGTCCGTAACCACTATCACTCGAAATAAGGAAAAAAACGAAAGAAGAAAAAAATTCCAGGATGGAACGGGGTTCGAACCTGGGCTCTCTGCGTGGGAGCCCAGTGTTGTACCGCAGAGCCATGCCGGGGCTCGGAACTGCCTTGCAAGAAGACGCTATACAGGCTTCATGTCCAGAAGGAACCACATTAACATATGTAATTTAGTGTGGTAGAAGAGTGAAATAACAACCACGCACCACACAACGCGAATTCTGTAACCAGGCGTCACACAATGCGAATTGCGTAACGAGTGGGCTGTTGGATGCTTCCAACCCATTACAAGGGGCTCTGCAGTAATTATTCATCGTCATCAGGCACCACACCAACAAAGTGCGCATAATGCCTTACATGTCTTTAGCGGGTACCACGGCTCTCCGTTGAATGACGAAAAATGGCACAGTGCCTGCTGCCCTACTTCTCAAAAAACTACAATGATTTATAGCGTAGTGGGTTCCTCGCAAGGGCACTTGTATTGGTTGCCAAGGAAGCCCATAAGCGCATCATCTATTTCCTCAGGGTCTCAATGGAGTTCTTCCCTCCTCTCTCTGTCTCTCTTTCTCACGTCAACGTATGTTATATTGCATGGTGGGAGAGTGAAATAGCGACCGGGCGTCACATAATGCGAATTACGTAACTGGTGAGCCGTTTAAAGCTTCCAACCCATTACAAGGGCTGAGCCTTAATTCTTCATCGTCATCAGTCGTTACGTAAACAAAGTACATAATGCCTACATATGTGTAGCTGGAACCTCGCTTCTGTGCACAATGATGAATAATGGCGTTGTAGGTGCTTCCCAACTTCACAAATATTGCGATTTATAGCGTAGTGGGTACCTTGCTAGTGTACTTGTATGAGTAGCCCCAAGAGAGTTTACAACGGGCTCTAGAAGTGCCGCTCTTCCAGCTTTCGCTGTGACTGTGCTGCGCTTTCCGCGCAGGCCTGGCGTTTTTTTTATGGTTACGTTAACTTAAAATTTTGGGATAAAAAAAATCGTTACGAACCGTTACGGAACACTTTTTTTTTCGGTCCGGAACAGAAACGAAACGGAACCTTTTGCGGTGGAACGAAACTAAAACCGAAACGAAAAACATTTTGTTACGACACCCTGCACATCTGTCATGCTTTGCTTTGCATTAAAAAACAAGATTTGGCAAAGAAACAAAGAGCTACGTTTGACAAACAACGCTATTTGAAATAGAAAGCAATTGGTCACCGGTGTGGTCACTCTTGCATGAACTAGCAGATGAAAAAAGAACACTGTACAACACCACTTCAAAGCTCCCAGCAATACAAACGACGTACAAAAACGCAGAGGGCCCCTTTTGTATTCGCCTAAGACAACTCGAAGGCAAAAGCCATTTTCTTCTTTTTTTCTTCTCAGTCGAGGTATTGATCCTCCCATTATTCCTCACCGAAATCTTTGTGGACCTAAAGTGGTACTGCACTTCCTCCAGGCTCGGAGGCATTGCAAGCTTTCTTTACCTCACCTGGCTTCGCACTGCCTCCGTGATCGACCCACCTTTGACCAATAGATATTGGTGCATAACGACGTCCTCATGTGAAGCCGCGTTATGTTGCGTAATGATCACGTCATAGTGACCACGTGATGATCTCATCATGACGTCCCAAGTTGTGGCGACCTGTGATGTCATGATGACGTGATATGGTAACGTCACCACGTGATGATGATTTTTTTTCATCACTCGTGTTGACGCCGACGGTCAATTTTCGCAGCTGATGAGTCATTTAAGGCTTTTGCCCGAATAATTCTTTTTCTAACCCACAGCTTCGCCACACTGGTCAATCTACACGCCATTTCCTTTTGTTTCTTGTTCTTCCTTTTGTTTTTTTTTTGTTTCTTGTTTTTTGTACAAGAAAACAATAAACGAAATTTTGAAATTGAAATTCAACTGAGAAAACAATTTGGAGCGGTGTGCAAAAATACATTAGCAGTTGTGTTTAGTCGTGATAAAACTCATGCAAAACGCTCGACGGCTCCATATTAAAAGGAAACTCATGTGTGAGGCTATTACACATATTCAGCAGTTCCGCACATATCAGTGCTTTGAGTCAGGTTCGCAGCGCCACGATAGCCTTGTTCTCGGCGCGGTGCTTGCACGCTGTTTGAAACAAAGTAATAACATTCACTCATCGAATCTGGTATCAGTGGCGAATATCGCAATTTTCGCGAAAAATCCCCATGCGAATTCTAAGTCTTCATTCGATAACTAACCCGTTTTTATTAAAACATATGCCATTTTTCGCCATTCTGCGGAGAACCGTGGCACGTGCTAAAGAACTGTAAGGCATTATGTGCCCTTTGTTGATGCTGCGACTGATGACGATGAAGAATTATCGCAGAACCGTTTTTAATGGGCCGGAAGCATTCAACCACCCAGTCGTTGCGAAATTCGTATTGTTTGACGCCTGGTTACAGAATTTGCCTTGTGTGTCACCTGGTTGTTATTTTCCTCTTCTACCACGCAACCTTACATATGTCAATGTGGTTCTTTCCCCTCATGAGGCATGTATAGGGTCTTTTTGCTAAGCAGTCAAGCACTGGAATGGCTCTGAGGTAGAATACTGGGCTCCCGCGCAGAAGACCGAGGTTTGAACCCCGTTCCATCACGGATATTCTTTTCTTATTTCGCTTTTTTTTTTGCTATTTCGCGCGATAGCGGTTAAAGACCCTGCGGCGGTGGCGGCTGCGGTAGACAGCTACAGCGCCAAAAAACGCCAGACCTGCGCTGAAACCGTAGCACAGTCACAGCGAAAGCTGGAAGAGCGGCGTTTCTAGAGCCCGTTAAGCTCTCTTGGGGCTACAATACAAGTACACTAGAAAGGTACCCACTACTCCATAAATCACAATTTTTGCGAAGTTGAGAAGCACTTACTAAGCCATTATTCGTCATTCTGCGGAGAAGCGAGGCACCAGCTACACGTCTGTAAGGCATTAAGTGCACTTTGTTGACGCGACGACTGATGACGATGAAGAATTATGGCTCAGCCCTTTGTAATGGCTTGGAATCTTTAAACGGCCCACCAGTTATGTAATTTGCATTGGGTGACGCCCGGTCGATATTTCCCTCTCCCGTCATGCTGTATAACATACGTTGACGTGGGAGAGAGACGGGGGGGGGCGAAGAACTTTTCTGAGACCCCGAGGAAATGGACCATGCGCTTATGGGCTTCCTTGGCAACCAATACAAGTGCACTTGCGAGGAACCCACTACGCTATAAATCATTGTAATTTTACTGAGAACCCGAGGAAGTGGATCATGCGCTTATGGGCTTCCTTGGCAACCAATACAAGTGCACTTACGAGGACACCACTACGCTATAAATCACTGTAATTTTTGAGAAGTTGGGAAGCAGGCACTGTGCCATTTTTCGTCATTCTACGAAGAGCGTTGGTACCTGCTAAACGCATGTAAGGCATTATGCGCAATTTGTTGATGCTGTGCCTGATGACGGTGAAGAATTAGTGCAGAGCGCTATGTAATGGGTTGGAAGCATTCAACAACCTACTCGTTGCGCAATTCGCGTTGTGTGACGCCTGGTTACAGAATTCGCGTTGTGCGACGCTTGGTGCTTATTTTACTCTTCTACCACGCTATATTGCATATGCTAAAGTGGTTCCTTCCCGACATGAAGCCTGTATAGGACCTTTTTGCAAAGCAGTTTCAAGCACCGGCATGGCTCAGAGGTTGAATACTGGGCTCCCACGCAGAGGGCCCAGGTTCGAACCTCCTTCCTTCCCGGAATTTTTTTCTTATTTCGTTTTTTTTTTTCTGATTTCGAGCGATACTGGTTACGGACACCGGCGGCGGCAGCGGCGGCGGACAACTACGGCGCCAAAAACGCTCGGTGAAATGATCTCATAACAGCTTTCGCTGTAAAACGGCCCTTGTGATCTTACAACAGCTCTCCCTGTAAAACACAATTATGCTGAGCATTCCCGTCCTGTCGGCGCCCAGCAATAATGACAAGTATGCATACTCATTGGGCACACGCCTCCCTCCTCTCCCCTCGACGTCTTCTTTGGGGGAGGGAAGAGGCAGGAAACACAGTCGTTATGTGTCAGCCTCCTACAAACGTGGCAAAGCGAGCGACCTTGAAGCTGTTTGAAGTGCCAGCTAGGAAGAATATGAAGAACGCGAAAGCCCATACTTTATGCCACTTGTCAGCAGAATATAGCGCCCCGCATCTCGCTAATACTGTCAAGCTGTAATTCATCGACGTGTTCAGCTTCTCTACTTTTAAAGACGATAGTCTTTCTTGGGGAACTTAAACGCATAAATTTTGGTCTGTCTTTCTGTCTGTCTTTCTGTTTGTCGGCACGTCCCTCGATTCAGCCACTCGGCCAAAGTTGAACCACTTGCACAAGGGCCAGCCATCGTGAACGGCTCACTAGGTTCATACTTGGTGGACATGGTTGATCAAAAAGCAAACATTACGCATATCTGAGGCGCAACATCTCTAGGTAAGTATTAGGTGGTGTGTTCCTTTAATAGAAAATACATAGATACGTAATTCTAGAGACCCTAGTTTCTTAAGCTGCGCTGAAAATGCGACTGCGCCGAAACCTGGCTTCCTCCGTGCCCTCTGCGGAAGCTCATTGTTGTGTTTCGGTTTCGGTTCAGTATTGCACTGTACGAGTGCCATGGGGCGCCGCTCTGGCATTCCTGCTTTACCCAGGCGACGTGTATATAAAAGAGTGTGTGGAGAGTACTCGTTGAGTGCGGACGTTTCATCTGCTTCAGCGCTTCGCGCCAAACCGCGTGTTCGGGCTGGCTGGCGTCCCCGCCGGTCGCGTTGGTCACCGCCGGTCTTGCCTGCTGCTGCGCCGGGACTACCAGCCCGCAACACAGCATTCACGTTTCCCGACGTATTGCCAGATGGCGTTCATATCTCACGCAGCGCCTCTTCTATCGTCTTTAGACGACATTTGCAGCGAAGCACGCAGATACGCGGCCAATTTTTTTTTAATGCTGACTTACTTCTCAGCCAAGAAGAACACCATCCCGAAGACGAAGCTTCAGAAAGATTAACGATTATGAGGCACACGCTGCCAAAGTTATCTGTGCGTTCATGTTTTAACGAACATGATGCCATAATTATGGGGACTGGTTCTAGAATCTTCGTAGCAGGACACGTCGACGAATGTCTAGCAGGCGTGATCAGCGCGACCGTAGCGGAATAACTGAGCAAATACAAGGGAGGAAAAGTGCTTTGTCGCACAATGACACCATGAGAATGACACTCTTCTAACCGTGACAGTAGGCCGATCGTTTATATTGCAGTATTTCAGTGCACCATTGGTGAAAAATTCACCAGGGAGACGAAAAAAGCCTCAGCGAAGATGGTATATGGAAGCTTAATGCTTTATTAACAAAAAGGTGCAATTCGTAATGTGTATATGTTTGCGGGGGGCATTTGGGTACCGTTGGTCGTTTTACTGCGTATATTTACAGTGAGCAGAATGAGCAACCACACTTGCGGAGGTAGCTCAGATTGCCCTACGTCTCTAAACCGATCGAGGCGCTGGCTGTATTATACTCGGCGACAACTTTCCTTGACAGCACTGTGGAAGCTACAGAACCGAAGTGCTTGCCTGCTACCGCGCCAAGAAATAGTACTTACGTTTACTGATAATTTTCTCGTTTTTCTTGCTGAAATAAATGTTGCTTTATTTATTATGAGACTGAAACAGTTGCGGGAAGTCGTAGGTAAAATACAGTTATTGTTCACCTCGCAAGAATGCCTTCCTTTTCTTTCCATTTCTTAGACAGCACCACCTTTTCAGCATGCCCGTTTTCCAAGGTAAACATGGCGTCCGTGACGTAGGGGGTCAGTGTGCGGCCGCAAACGCACCGTTTAGTTCCCCAAGAAAAATGTACTCGTAATATGACACTAAAATGTGCTCTGAACAATCGAAATGTCTCTCCCGTTCACATTCCCTTCACATTTTTCGTGAATATGTTTTCTAAACGCGTTAAGGATGCGAGCGAGCAAAACCGAAATCAGCCGCAAGCTGCCGTACTACTTGCGGAGCAACACGAATGTGCGGAAGCCCCGCCTCCGTAGCCTTCGCTCCAATGTCAAGATAAGTTGTCGTCGAGTATAGATGCGAAGTATCTTAAGGCGGAGCTCAATCCGGCGGTGGTGGCGGTGGTGGTGTGCGGCGTGACCACCCTTACTGCGCAGGCGCATACCCTCTCCACACACCTCCTCTCCACTCACCCTCTCCCCTTCTTCTCTCCACTTTCCCTCTGCACTTTCCCTCTCTCCTCCTTCTCTCTCATACCCCTCTCCCCTCCCCCTTTCCACTATTCCTCTGAGACGCGGGCTAGACATGCCGAAATTCTCTCCTGCGCAACGCCGCGATGAGCTCGAGCGCATGCGCGTCCCCTCCCCTTCTCTCTCCTCTCCTACGCTGCCCCCCTCTCGCCCGCCTTTCGACCGCGTTCCCCGCTCGCCCTGTGAGAATTAACGGCCAGGCTAGATGGAAGATACGACGCGCGTAGCGTCCCTCTTCGCGTTCCACGACGCGAGGTCGGTAGCATGCCCAACGAACGCCAACGGAACGCGATCGTGCAAGTGCTCCGGCTTCGCATCGCCTCATGGTCCCCTTTAGCGGGAGATGGTGTAATTTTTTTGTGCACATGAACATATGAGCTGCCCACTTCGGTGAGCACGAATGAGTTCACCCCTGCTACTTGCAGCCTTGTTTTAGTTTAGCAATTCTTAATTACCAAATCATAACAAACCTTACGATCTCATCAGGTGCAAATTCTAGCTTGTGAAGGTGATTGCGTGGTTTCCTTCGTCAATACTGAGAGTTCGTTTTGTTACTAACGTTGCCGAAACATTCTGCAACCGTACAGGTTCCCGAATTAATTGCGAAAACAGCTTTCCATTCTGGCGTACCTACGAGCTGACAAAACCTCACCGATTCAGTCTATTGCCTTTGTCAATCATACCCGCGCAATACCTCTGATATCCGTTATATCACGAAGCCTCGAGACATTACGTACAGAGACACCGATGAAAGAACCACCATGACCGATGATAAAGAGCTCTCCGACAGTCACGCGCGAAAGGAAATGCTGACGCGTTGCAAGTGAGATAACTCTCAATATTGGCGCGCTCTACATCATGCAATTTCCTTTTGTCCAATACTGGACATGCGATTAATACATAGTGCGCATTGCACACTCGTATTGCAAGCATTCATCGAGCGTTTGCTATTTTGGCTTGTACTTCAGTGTCGGAGATAGCTGCCAGAACAATCTTGTATCTCCCCGTTAAAAAAGGTGGACTTGTTATTGCCGACCGACTTGTGCAATCATTAGGGGGATTACTACAAGCGCAATAAATTATCAATGGTCTGCAATATTGAGATGGAGGACGACACCGACCAAACCCCCCTCCCCCCCTTTTTAAATGCGAAGCAGCTTTTGCGCTGGGCTTTGACCGTAGTTCCATTGGCGACCGTCCGCTTTCTAAAACCTACCGTAGCCATCTGTAACATATTGAGTGCGCGCTCGCTCCAAGGAGAAGTTTTCTTCGTCTTGTTCTTCGACCGCCTTGATGATGATACGTGCAGAGCGCGAGCTCGCGCCAAGGAGGTCTTCTTCGTCTTGTTCTTCGAGCGCCTTGATGATGATACGTGCAGAGCACTTTAGGGGCCCGGGCTGCCCTATGCTGTCCTTGCTTGCCGTAACGCAGACAAAACAGCGTGTGCTGGCACGGGCTCGCGCGTTCGGAACTGTGTAAGCGGCTGGGTAAGACGCTGTGGCCTCTCCCCCTTACACTCTCTGAGCAATCACGTGATGGCGTCGGGGAACCAGATTTTGCAGACGCCCGATGAACCCGCGTGGCGTGCTCCAACAAGAGTTCGGGACGAGGGACAGCAACAGCAACTAGAGCGAGTGATGAACGAAACTTTAAGTCGACCCATACACTCCTTCGCATCCCCACATGGTTCCCTTAAGTGGGCGTTGGTGAACATTTTTTGTGGCTGTGGAGCTTTTTGTTCTGCTCTGTTCTGTTATAGCTGGTCTCTTGTGGAGAGGTTGCGGTTTGTAGAAGTGGAACATTAGATTTCCGAAGGCGTTCAAAATTATTCTGATTATGGCGTCTTAAGCGTCACAACCACGGTGTCATGAGGTACACTGTAGTGGCGAACACAGACTTAATTTTCGCAACATGAAATTCTTTCACATGACCTCAATTTTAGTACACCGTTGTTCTTGCATTTCGCCTCTAGCGAAATGCGGCCACTGTGGCCCGAAAGCGATGCTCCATCCTCCAGCTTAGCATCGCTGCACCTTATCTACTAAGCTACCATGGTGGGTCATATTTAAAATTAACAGTAGTGTTTTATTATGATATCAGTCACATAAAGACTATAGGCGCATGTTCGCCGTCCCCGCGGGATTCAATATTAAATGCGTGGGCGATAACATTGCACCGTGCGTTGCATGTTCGATATGCAAGTAGCATGTGAGGTCAGCCGGAGACCGCGGCTGAAGCAGAGAGGACACGCGCCGACCGTCTTCTTCGCGCAAAAAGCCAATGGGTGGTTCCGGAGGAGTGGCTGTGTGGCTCCGGTAAAAACTGCATGATATGATCCGCCGGATGCGCTCGTGTGCGCGCAAGCGTGACAGCAATGGGTAGACGGCTCAAACCCTTGTACTTGTAGTGCTGTGAACCCCTAGTTCGCTTTGAGGGAATAGACAGCACGACATCACTTCGATCGCTGAAGCAGCCGCGTTTCCTTACGCCAGCGTTTTTGCTGAGCCACGCCAAGTAGCATGCTGAAGAAGTAAGGTGATAGCCTTGCTTCGTGTAACATTCCAAGTCATTCCTATCGCATTCACTGATTCAGAGTGGCGGCGGAGCAGTCTTTTTTCCAAGTGGGGCTATCTGTAATTTGCTAAGCTTGAATACCGCGCGTGAAGAGCGTAGCATAATGCTACGAAACGTGCGGTAAGTGGTATGGAGAAGAGGACTGCTCCATATACTGTCGGGCGATTGTGGATACCTGAAGGGTTGAGTTGGTTGTATAACTTGCTCCTGTTCATTTCCCGCCCGCTTATTCCCTCTTATTGCCACGTGTCAAGAGCTCGGGATAGTTTTCCATAGCAATACGCAATAAAACGTCCCCACAGCTGCGGCATAAATTAAATTCGCATCAATTTCCTAGCGGTGCCCATTTACGCTCAGAGGAATCTGAAATGCGTCCCGCAAGCACTCTCAAGTTACGCGTACGGTGTCATTTTCTACAAATACCACTGAAAAGTTGTGATTGACACGTTAGTTTTAACAAATACGCCGTGTATATCTTTATGCACACGACGGTTGAATGAAACAGAATCTGCCTTTAAAAAAAAACATCAAGACAGATGCTCTGTCGCGGTGCGCGGTTCGCTGTCAAAGGTGCGTCACACACTGATTTGCTGACTGCTTTTCTTGACTTAGGTATAGTAGTCTGTTGATGCGAACGCGAGCCGGGTAATAATGGTACGGCTAACGTGACAGCCACTTTCACGGTTGGAAACTTACGAAACGATGATAAGGCCATGCGCATGCTATGTAAAATCGAATCAATAACACTGACCACGTAGACTATACGGCCCAGTTATAGTGCTAGTCCTACAGTTTCCATGACAAGCATGATTCCCATGCTTCCAGGCATGTCATGCTTGCGGCACTAGTACCTTTTTAATGACATCACCTTTATCATTCTGACACATGCATCGTTACGAACGCATTTATGCAAGGGTGTTCATAGGAGTGACTGTATCATATTTTGGAACGCTCCTAACAAGCCACATTATTAGGCACTCGTTATTACCCGAGATATAGGCTCGCTTGCTAATGGCCATGACGACAGCATGTAACGCGCCCTCTGGGATCACTATACTCTCAGCGTCAATTCGAAGCATGTGAAACTGGTGCTGTGAACGTAGGTTTACGAGGCCATCACTAGCTAGTGGGTTATCCTGCTTTTTTTCTGTCTTTCGTTTTTTGTCTTAAAATGTGGAGTGTAAAACAAGCGCCTAAATATACCTGCCCTACCCCCCCCCCCCCCCCAAAATACACTAGAACAAAAAAAAAGAAGCATAAGTTTCGACTTTGAGGTCTTTCAAGAGAGGCAAGAACGAACTAGTTAAAACTTAGATTACGTCCACAACGTAACACGTTCGCGTACGCTTTGTTAAGCCCTACAGAATTAATTATGTCTCTTGATAGTGGTATAAAGAAATGCGTAGCTAGTGGAAATGCGTGACCAACAATATATCCTTGAATTTCGCAGTCAGATGTTCATAGGATAAAATTGGAAAGGCAACATTTTCATTTCATTAACATTTTGTGCAGATGTCTGTTCACAGGTATACACCTGCGCGACGTCATAATTTCAAAGTATGTATTATTGCACTAGTCCTGTGCGGTTCATGGTAACGTAGCTTTTTTTGCGAACATGCTAAAGTGAGACTCTGGTGCGTCGTATTTACACATGTGAATTCAAGTAACGCCGAAGAGATGTTGCCCAAGTTCCACATCATGGTGAGCTGGTGCGAAAATGTCAAGGAAGCAACGCCGCGTTTCTTTAAGGTTGGCGTTTTTCTAACATATTAAGCCTCGTCCCATGCAAGAACCTTCTACTTTCCAAACGTAGAAATGCACCTTAAACTGTTCGTATGTTCAGTATATATATAGCGTCTCTGAAATGTTTGAAGAAAGATACCAATATTTAGAAAGAGAGACCCAAATGTTAAAGTGAGCCAGGGTACACTTCGCCAAATAAGTATTATCGCCGAATACAAATGTAATTTATTGGTAACATTTTTCAATCCGGAATGCAATCTAGTCACAGTCAAAACAGCATCTACTATACCACCATAATCAAGTTACGAAATATTCCCAAAGAGTGCACATATACTTCACTTCATCCCACGTTTCCCACAGCTACTGCAATAAGAGGCCCAAAAAGCCATGTACTGATGACGACTTGCTATCGCACCCATAGATAAACGCAAATATAGGCCATTGTTAAAGTGCTTTCTACGGTGTGTTGGTGCGCTGATTGCACACGCGAACAATGCTCATATATGTCATCAGCTGCAAGTGAAACAGTCACGTGCCTTATCATATGGGCGTACCTGCGTCACATGTACAGATACGCCATGCGAGAAGCCGTTTATTCTATTTAAAAGGATGCTGAGAAACGGATCGAAACGGCACACAGCAATCATGGCGGCGTCGCGGTACATTTTTTTGGTGTTAGCCGCTGTAGCATCGACGGTTGCTGCTGCCCCCGAGAAGTCCCCCGAACGGGCTGATGAGCCAAAGCTTTGGGCTCTCCTTGTGGCTGGTTCTAACGGTTATTATAACTACCGGCACCAGGCCGACATCTGCCACGCCTACCACGTGCTGCACAACCATGGCATTCCCGACGAGCGCATCGTGGTCATGATGTACGACGACATCGCCAATTCTACCGAAAACCCAACGCCTGGAGTGATCATTAATCATCCCAAAGGTAAAGATGTCTACCAGGGCGTCCCTAAGGACTACACAGGAGACCTGGTCACCCCACAAAACTTTCTCGACATCCTCGAAGGAAAGAAGGTGAAAGGCGGAAGCGGTAAAGTTATAGCTAGCGGGCCAAACGACCACATCTTTGTCAACTTCGCGGATCACGGAGCGCCTGGTCTTATCGCATTTCCTAACGACGAGCTCCACGCCAGACAATTCATGAAGGTCATCAAAAGGATGAACAAGCAGAAGAAGTTCGCAAAGATGACTATCTACATCGAGGCCTGTGAGTCCGGCTCCATGTTCGACGGCCTGCTTCCCGAGAATGTCAACGTCTACGCCACGACAGCGGCCAACCCGGACGAGTCGTCCTACGCTTGCTATTGGGACGACAAGAGGCAGACATATCTGGGCGACGTATACAGCGTCAACTGGATGGAAGACTCCGACAAGGAAGACCTGCACACGGAGACACTCATCGATCAGTTCAAGCTCGTCAGGAAGGAAACCAACACTAGCCACGTCATGGAGTACGGTGACCTGGACATCGGACAGCTTTCAGTCAGTGAATTCCAGGGCGAAAAGGAGGCAAAGGCAGTCGTACTACCAAAGGTACCGTATGACGCCGTCTCCAGCCGGGACGTCCCCATTGCCGTTCTAAGGAAAAAATTCGCAAGGGCATCCAAGCCTCACGAAAAGAACTCTTTGAAGAAAAAGCTGCGGCAAGCTCTTAATAAGCGATCATTTCTCAAGAAGAAAGTTGCTGAGATTGCGTCGTTTCTGGCTCAAGTTAACCCTGAAAACGGGGTGTCGTTGCTGACTTCCAAGAGGCGGCTAACCAACTTTAACTGTTACGAGAAGGCAGTGCGCCACTTTAGCGACCTGTGCTTCAACCTTTCGAAGAACCCCTACGCGCTTGGGCATTTGTGGGTTTTGGTGAACATATGTGAGTCGTCATACAAACTTTCGGACATCATTGAAGCCATGAATTTCGCATGCACGCACCAGACTGTAGTAGGTACTGTGTAAGAAAGATTCTGTAAAACCTAGAAGTGCATTTGCTGCAGCCTTTTTCTCCGCCCGAAATTCTGAAGCGTTTCTCAGAAATCGTGGGAGAACTGGCTATTCTGAGCCTACTGATTACGCCAGATATGGTTGTGCACTCTGTATTGCGTGACAAAATAAACATTACTCTTAAACATTCGCCCTGACGCTCTCCTTTGTTAAATCTTATCGGAAAATCGAACATTTGTTCCTGGATATCCTTGAACACCAGCACGTTTTGGGACAAAGCTCACCTGTTTTATCTATCTTTCTCTAGAGAAACCACAGCATCAAAACGTCATTAAAATACTCACCTGCAATGGTGACTACTATAAAAATTATATTTGGTGAAAACTTGCCGAGCAGAAAGCCAGCCGCATCAAGTTCTGGGCAGCCTTAATTCCCAGGCAACGGAACTGATTACCAGAACCACTAAATGTTTTCATGTTTACCTAAATGCTCTGTGCAGCTTTCATTTCGCGGCCAAGAATTCTCCAAGTTCTTTAACGACTTATTATTCTTACCTGTTTCATTCGGGTTCGCCTTCTATATTTTTGTTCCGTGTAGTCTAACCACTTGCTTGTTGTTGTTGTTTCTGTGGCCTTTGAGGTCTTTGCTTGTTGTTTTTGTGGTCTTTGTTTGCTGCGACTCGCGTTCCTCATCTTGAGAAAGTATTATAAAGGCGAAAGCCTTAGACGCCTCATCAAACGCGAAAACTGACCCGCCTTCCCCGTCAGCATCGTCAACAGAAGTGATGCAAAACATCATCGCCACGTGATGACGTCACCACATGTCATCATGACGTCACTGTGACGTCATGTGGTGACGTCATCACGTGACATTATTTCTTGGTGGAAGGTGGGCCGATCCCGGACGCAGTGCAAAACATGGTGAGGTGGGGAAAGCTTACAATGGCTCTGATCCGCGAAGCATTGAAAAATCACGTTTGTTGCAGAACGCTATCGGAGGAGGGCGTGGGAGGTTCAATACATCGACTTAGAAGAAAAATAAGAAGACGATGACTTTCGCCTTCGTGTTGACTAGCGCGCGTGCGTAAGAGACCCTGTGAATTTTCAGTTTACCATCTGCAATATATTTTTCTTGCAACGCTTACTGTTTATGTGGCTTGATGCGGTCTTGCACAATATTCAGCGTTAAAAAAAGGAAAATTCGCCAGTCAACACTATCATATATTTTTTTTGCGGACAATGAGGCTGCGACACGATGCGCCTGGCTCATTACGTAGTGTCAGAGAAATTTTTATACGCAGATAATGTTTCGAATTCTCGCGCAGTACATTTGCAACCTCACCGCCACGTTTCTGTTACAGGCGCTGAGGTGGATGAGGAGTTTTCCATAGCCACGGGGCGGGCTGCCTCAACCGCTTTAACGAACACATTGAGTGCTTCGAACCATGGCTACGCATATTCAATGGCACATTGTGAAGTTGATTTTACAATATACCAACTTTCGATTAGCATCGCTGAAGTTTCGGGTTGGTGTGTTCGCCTTTCAGCTGGCAAAAACAGTATTAAAACGATAGACAATAACCTAGTTAAAAAAGATTGTGATCCCTTTCAGCCACATGTAAACAGATTTACTGAACGTGACCCTTTAAGCTCTAGCAGCATACCTTTTGTTACCTTTCGTGTGAGTCGTCAGCATATTTTTCGTGTCAGTAAGTCGGCAAAAGCGATATTTCACAAGCCTTTTCTGCTTTCTTATAGGCTTTAAAGAGGTAAACAATTGCCAACGCTGTCGAGGAAACAAAGTTAGATGGAGTGATGTAAATACAAACTTCGCGGAGCTTGATCACGATAATTGAAGGTGCAAAAAGCAGCTGCCATTTGAAATAAAAATCACGGCGTTTTATTTTTACGAAACATGAGGCGAATTGCTACGTCCTACCGTAACTGTTACGTCACTACCGCTGAACGCTTATGCCAGACGCCAAACTTTTGTCAACGCCGGCTCAAGTGCGGGTGGTAACCAGCATTTCTGAGGAGCCGAAGGAACCTCTCTTTCTATTTACCGGAAACTTCTTTGTTGGAAAACAATAGCGTGGCATGCTCTGACACGGTTTGCTATCTACTTTCCCGACAGGGCTCGATAAGCGTACAGATGTGGGGGGCGTTGTTCTGCTATGATCTCACAACTCAAAACCGGGAAGTGAGTGTTCTACCTGCGTATTCGACTGGTTAGCGTCATATTGCTTATCGTGCAGCAGCTTGCCATGATTGTGCCATATTGCAGTAAGGCGTTAAAAAGCACATATTTAGCAAATAAGAGATATCAGAGACAATGTTTGAACGCGAAAGCAGTACTCGACGACGCAAAGATCTTTAATATATTCCTTAGCGGAATTTTTTATTGGCGTGACCAGGGTATGTCTAACAAATAAACCAGCCCGTCGAGCTTTGCATTCGTTCTTTCACAGCGAGTCTCGTCCCGGCAAACTTGAACCCGCTATACGTTCCTTGGCGTTATTGTCTGTGCTCATTAATATTGTGTCTAACATAGAAAACGAGCCCTTAAGAGTCATCTCCTTTCCTTCATTCATAGCCAGAGTCTCGTTCTGGCAGACTTGATGCCTTCAGGTAGTATGCGAGGGATTATTTGTCAGCTACCAACTCGTAAAAAGATCACGTGCTACGTGACGCCAACAGGCGAAAAAAGAGTGTTCCACACTCGCCGCCATGGCTGCGATTGGCGCTGACTAACGCTCCAAGGTTTAAATGCACATGTATACCCCATAAAATGGACGGGAGGATGACCGCCGCCGTTGCTCAGTGGTAGAGCATCGAATGCGTTATTCGAAGGTCGCAGGTTCGGTCCCTGCCGGCGGCAAGTTATCTTTTCGTCCACTTTACTTTGTTCACATTTATATTCTAAATACTACAGATAACACCCCCTATACGTTCCTTGGCGTTATTGTCTGTGCTCATTAATCTAGTGGACGCGTGAGACAAGAAAACAAAGCTACTAGCTTCGACCATATCAAATACTAAATTAATATCACAAATAATTAGGACATTTCCGCCAACAATGGAGTGTTTTCAACCACCGCCATGGCCACATTCGGAAACAATCGAGACCAGTAGATTCAGTAGCTACAAATCACTTGAGTGCTTCTTTCAAATATTTTTATCGGTGTTTCTTGCGCTGTCCTTCGGGCGTACATGTTTCCGGTGTTAGCATTCCTCTGCATAGAATGCTCAGAGCCCCTATCATCCCACTACACGGTGTGTCTTAAGACAAAGATTGGTCTTTTAGGCAGCACACTCTTTTTGCCACAGGTGCATCATTGATATAGAGCATCTCACCCTTCCTGAGAAATGCCAACGACTAGTGCGGCGCAACGATCGCGCGGTGGTGATCGTATTTGAAGCTATAAATCTTCGAAACGGCTACTCATCACGGAAACAGTCGAAATTGCAGGCAGAAGTTGCTGGGTGCACAGTGCTGAATTCACCTAGACAAGAAACACGGCATGGCCTGGTCATGAAGACAGGCGAAAGAGAAAAAAAAATGTGCCAACATCATTTTGAATAATTATTGACTCTTCGCGAAGAATCTATTGCTGCCGACCATGGCCATCACAATTTTATTGAAAAACTGTTGACTAATGTGAACAAAATGCCTTGTTGACCTAGTTAATTCGTCCCGGTGAAGTACGAAAAAGCGAAAGATTTGGCTGGCAAGTTCTTCATTGTAAGCGTCTGTTTTTTTGTGTCTTGAAAATTTCGCGCTTTTTTCTATCTTAACTGTTCAGAACAGTGCATATACTGCTTACAAATTACTTCAGTGGTGCTTTTAAGCATTCTGCTCGCGCCCGTCTTTGCCGCATTTTGCTTTCCATGACACCTCTCCAATCTGTTTCCCATTAGTTTGCAAATACGATCCGCACCGCGGGATCTATGCACCGCACTGGCTCGTTCGCAATGCTCACATTTGGTGAGATGATCTTTATCAACCGTGTCTCTGTTGAAAAAAGACTATCTTCCTACCAGCTTGACCAACGTTTCTCAATTTCAATCATAAACGTGCGTGTATTCCTCAGCGAGAAAGCTGTGCTTTGGGCGATATTAAACTCAAGTTTCAATTTTCAGTTGCTATAAAAGGACAAATCACATCAAAACACCCACTTACCAGAGCACCTTGATAGGTCAGGCGGCTCTTCCCAATGTGTTCCCGCAGAGGACATCATAATCGCACTATTTAAAAGACTGCAATCAACCTCACCTGAATATTCGCCCAATAAAATCAACAAAAATAAGCTCTGAATTAAAAATGTTGCCATGCAAAAATAGAAACAGGTAATTGGCTGAGGTTTAACTCCTGTAACCCTAATCATCACGAGCCAATGGGATGTATGTTTGGCATGGTTTTGCAAAGTGTATGCACACAGACAGCGGCCGTAGTAGCTTCGATTTTTGCACGCTTCCGCGCTTGGTAAGTTTCTCTATAACGTGCTGATCTGGTCTCCCTTTGTTCCGGCGTTTCACCAGGCAAGTTTGCCTTTGCTTGTAAATTCGCAGCGTGCCGTCTAGCTATATCTAATGGATTATTGGATCCACACTGTCACTCGCTCTGAAACTTACGCACAGACGGCCTGCCGGCCCGCCATCCCCGGCGAGACTGAGGACCAAACGCCGGCTTAGCAGCCGTTCAAACCCTGCCTAGTCACCTGGCACCGTAGCGGTGAGGCTCCGGGTAAGCGCAGCGGCACCGCCTGTCCTCAGTGGATCACGTGGCCTGACCTGGAGCGAGAGAGACGCAATGACGTTAGAGCAGCTGCGGCGGTAGCGTCCGAGTTTGCCAAGAGGCAAGAATATTCGCCTATTGAAGGCGACAGTCTTTCTTGGGATGCTTGAACGCAGAAATTTTGGTCTCTGTCTTTCTGCATGTCGGTCTCACATGATTCAGCCAGAGGGGTGTTACTCCGTATACCTCCCATAGGACGCCTTAATTCATGACGCCAGCGCTGGCAGCGCCAAACGTCCCTTCACTTACTGCCCTGGCGGCTGGGATTCAGTAACTCAAACTGCATAAATGGCGGCGCACACGGTATGCGTCGTCATGGCGCGCCACCTTTCTTGTTGTTTTGTTTGCTTGTGCGGGCTGCGCCATGGGCTGCGTAGCCCCCCCCCCCCCACTCCCCCCCCCCCTATTTTTGTGAACCCGCTCGCTCGCGCGTGCTGCGCCGCGTGTTCGTTGCGCGTTTGAATGTACGCAATTTGCAATCATGCATTCTGCAAAAACTGCAGTCGTGTAGCATGTGCCACAAAGCAAAAGAATGAATTGTACCCACATCACAATATATCTTTGGCCTCGTTTTATTGTCCGAGTTTCCGAAAATCAATATTTTCCTCAAATGTGGTGCGATGCAGCCTCAGGAGATTAACCGAAGTGATTAACCAATTAGCAGGACAGTAACATACACGTGTTCATGATCACTAAACAACACGAAAGTTCCCGGCAAAGTTATAAACTTAAAGAACAGAACATAACAATTGGGCACATGCACATACTAAAAACACAATTTTTAAACTGACGATGCAGAAGAGCTTTTGATATGTACGCACAATATCGCACAAGATTGTCATACCTAACAAAAGTGAATATTCACTGCAATGCAAAACCAATGAAAGCAGTTAAAATACCTAAAAATAGAATAATAATGTAAAGGTCATTTTAAAGACGTCAAAAACGAACTCCACATATAACGCAACTAATGTTGGCCGCACTTTATTGACTACATTTCCAAAACGCTAATTTTTGTATAACTAGTGATGATAAACACGGAGAAAATGAACAGATGATATCGGAGAATTCATGGCATATCTTCTTGAAATGCGCCGATTCTGCAATTCTTCAGGTTTTCTCTGGGCGCACCGATCAGCTGTGTGGCCTTCCGGAATACTTTAAAAACGCTTCCATCCTGAAGAAAAGTGACAAGTTCCCATCAGATAAAGAGCGCCGTCTAATCGTGCATAAGTGAGCTCGTTTGTTCGTCTCAGAGCAGTGCAAGTTTTCATACATATACCTAGAGCCTCAGAAAGGCGGTGATATAGGCGATGGCGAGTAATTACCTGGAGAAAAATGAAAAGCACACATTCAAACACGCGGTTCTATAAGAGTTGTAAACCTGTAACTGTGGTCACGTCGCATGTGCTTCATGTCCGCTGCTTGTTCGTAACGATGTAAACGCAGCATCGTGTCCTTTTCAAATCAGTCATTTTAGAAAATATTAACTGTAGCCCCACTGCAGAGAACAGCTAATCGGTATGGACGTGAATTCAAATTGACACAATGAAAACCGCGACTCAAAGGGCACGCTCACCTGTCGTTCTTTTGGGGACCGACACCATATTGCGGGACTTGTTCTGGAAGTATTTGAGCAAGAAAACACGATGCACGAACAGCGCGAATCGTAAAACATCGCGGCGCACAAGCACACAGCGAGCGAGCACCAAGAAACGGACGAACGACGACGGCTAACGCACACCTTACCAATGCCAGACACGAAACTTTCTAACGGATTTCAATCTCGGCGGCGCCGCCAAGGCGCCGGAAAGCGCGCCTCCCGGAGGAGAGGGAGTTGATCCTGCCAGAGAGGAGGTTCAGAGTGTTGGGAGAAGAGACGGAACGCAGCTTTTAACTCTGATCCCAGTTCACGGATGGCGCCTCAATTTCATCTACCAGTCTCGTGCGTTTCTTTCACTAGCCTTATTCTGCCACTCGGCCAAAGTTCAAGCACTTGCTGAACGCCCAGCCATCTTGAACTGGTAGCTGCGTTGATACTCGTGAACCTTGTCGATCAAAAAGCAAATATCACGCATATCTGAGGCGCAACATCAATACGTAAGTATTAGGTGGTGTGTTTGTTTACTAGAAAACACATAGATACGTAATTCTAAAGACCCTAGTGTTTCTTAGGCTGCACTGAGAGAGAGAGAGAGAGAGATAATAAAACGAGAGAAAGGCAGGGAGGTTAACCAGAATTGTAGCATCCGGTTTGCTACCCCACACTAAGGGGAGGGGGAAAGGGAAAGAAAGATGGAAAGGACAGCGGAGAGAAGAGCAGGCGCGCGATAAAAAAAGATATAAAGAAAAGCTTCCTTTTGTTTACAGGCTGCACTGAAAATGCGAAGCTATGAGCCAGATGCGGCGATTCAACATAGAGGAGGAGGACTAACGTAGTACCGCCGCCAGAAGACTGTCGTCTTTCGACGACATTTGCAGCGAGGCACGCATATACGCAGCCAATTTTTTTCTGGCTCTCGCATCTAGCCATGCTACGCTTCTTTTGCCAAGGCCGGCCGGAGTCGTCGTGCGCTACGCTCCGGCGGCTGAAGGTCATTGCGACTCGATGAAATGACCTTGTGAGACATGGAGTAGCAGAGCTGTAGTTCTAAAAAAATCATGCCATATCCACGAAGCTGGCTCGGGAGAAGATCGGGAAAACCCGTGAATCTTCCGTACAAGTCCTCTACCGTCATATGAAGACGTGACACACGTTGTTATATATACATATATACATAGTGTTTTAGTAATTTACAGTTTTGATGAACAATATACACAATTTACAATTATATACATATTCATGAAGTATATATACAAGAAATATCTAAGAGCGTGTGATTCTCCATTGTCGACACTTGCAGAGGCAACGCTCCTAATGTTATCTCGATTTGAAAACTCATCAATTTGAAAAATTATCAAGGCTGTCGAAGAACAAGAGGAAGAAGACTTCGTTTTCGCGCGAGCTGCGCCTGTAGCGGTCGCCTCTGGAACAAAGGTTACGCTTACGGCGCGGGACTTTGCCCCACCTTAAGAACTTGGCGATACAGCTCCTAAAAGTTACCGACAATTACGATGCTACCTAATGCAAAATTTGAGCGCGGCTGTTCACGTGTTTTCATTCGGCGATATATTCTGGAAAAAGCTGCAGTGACGTGTACTTGCACATGGATACAAACTATTGCTTCTTTTTAGTCTTTACTGTTTTTAAACTACCTGTTTTCATTTTTGTTCTTTATTATTGTTGATTATAATTAGTTGTCATTTTTCTCGCATATTTTCGCTCTTCTGCTTCGGCGGTGCGAACTGTAGTTACGTACAATGCTTTGTTTTCTTATTTTTCAATGTTTTACTCTGCATTTATCTTACTTATTTTATTGCTAGTTGCTTATTTGTATGTATTTTAATGTTTCATATTTTTGAGGCGAAGGTTCCAGCATTACTCAGCCGGCCTCAGCAAATGAAGAATATCTTCGCGTTGCATGACGCACCACCCAGAACAAGGGGCTGGATATGTTGTACCCTAGAAATGTAAAGGGACCCTAACGCAAGAATTAGGGGTGGGGAAGTGGCCCTCGCACTGACTGTGTTGGCAAAATTGTAATTCACTGTGACTTCCATAAGTGCCATAACTTTCTTCTGAGGAGAAGCGTGTACCGGGGCGACACTTTCTTTTTCTTCATTTGTACAGTAAGTTCCATCTCCAAAGAGCACCTGGCCGTAATTGCGCTGTGATAATTAAGTGTCGGCAAGTCGATAATTCACAATTGCACGTATACCGCTGAGCCGTTGAATTTTGCGCCAATTACGACTCACTGGAGACTTTCCAGGTTTGAAAAACTAATTTACATAACAATGTGCGCCTGTGCGCAGAGTACTCGGTTTAACGTCGTCGAACTCCACCCTTGTGGGTCCCAAGTTGGCCAGCGCTCCTGGCGAGCACCGGCCCAGCCACGTTTCTTGTATAGGGCCCGCACTGACCCAGCGGCGCACCATCCTTTGGAATATTGAATATCACTAGTGATAACGGTTGATGTACAGCATACAAACCTGCTCGTTCAAATGCTATTATGGCAGCATAGCGAGAGGGCATCCGCTCAAGAGTCAGTGCTTTAGTTATCGTCAGGACACAGCCCATGAAAACGGCGCTACGGCGTATGTTCTCTGCAAGCTTTATGACCATGTTGCTTGTTACGTTTTCTAACACGAAAGCGTTTTATGCCGCGATCCACCAAGACTTTCATGACTTAATTCCGTCACGGAAATACGTCAGCAAAATGAACGCCACCAGATGGCAAAGAAAAAAAAACTACAAGAAAAAGTTCCGTTCACAGGAATCCAACTCAGTTCATCTCAGCTCGCGACGATAGCTGGCGAGCGTCTAGTCCACTGCGCTACCGCCTAACGCATGAAGAATGCTACGCGGACGTGCATTTTATCTTGCGCACTTTTCTCTGACATTGCTCTTGGTCCGCGGGGTGGAGTCGCTGTCTCTACGCCGTAGACAGAAGTAATGCCTGCCATCTTTGCGCAGCGCACGAACTTGACAAGGACACAAGAGAAGAGGACGGGTCAAGTTCGTGCGCTGCGCAAAGATGGATAAGTTCCAACTCGCCCGCCTATCAATCCTACTACAGTAAAGCGTGACCTCTGGAATTAGCTCCGGCAGCGCGCCGTTGCTACGACCGTCCCATTCGGTGCGTTTCCAATAGAAGTGCATTTTTGTCAACGCTTTAACACACCGCGAGGTGGCGGCTTCAGCCTAAGCCTCGCTCATAGCATCCATCCAATTAAAGAATATGTCTCTGACGCTCGCCTGCCTGTCGCACCGCGTTCTCCGTTCGCCTTGTGAGAATAATGGCCAGGCTAGAGGGAAGACACGATGCTCGTCGCGTTTCTCTTCGCGTTTCACGACCCTTGGAAGGAGTCCAAATCGAGTATTCTTTCCTCCATGCGAGTATCAGTGCTTCCTATGTGCTTGTTGATGCCATCTTTGCGTGGGATTCACCATATGCGGCGTCCAGATATATGTTAACAACTTCAGCTACCGCAAGGGTTAAATCATGAACATAATCCTGCCACTAGGCGTCAGCGTGGGTGCGTGCACGTCAAGCGGCGCTACATCTGCGAAACAACATTATACATTGTACAAGCTCTCATATACCAATGGACTATAAACAATCGAGTATTCTGTGACGACACATTTCACTTTAGTGTTATATCGATTCCTATCACGGAGGTATCAGCCATCTTTTTTCGCTATTATTTTTCTCTCATTCTATGCAAGTTGCATTAGCGTCTTGAATTGAGCTGGTTGGCTGAAGGCTTTGTTAAATATGCGACAAAAACAGGAATACTGAATTTAAGTGCCAATTAAAAAATTTTGAGACGCATGGAGGTAACCCATGCTCGTCAATTTCACGTTGAATACCTTGAATTGTACTGAAAACATTCATGAAATGTTAGCATTCCGGTAAATGTTTCTCTTTTCCATGATCTGTTACGTTCATCCACTGGCGCATTCAGAGCACGAAGCAGATCATACTTAGCTATAAGAAATCGTGTAAGCCCAAAAATACACAGTTAAATTTCATCTCAATGTAAGTTTGGAAACTAATTTCCAGAAACCGTTGCTATCGATCTTCGTTTTCAAGCTCTTACAATTCATAAAGCCCCGCTCTATAGTAATTATTATACGTATTATCTGTGGTGTCCTCCTGAAGATGCAGTAATTTTCCTCTCGGGCTGACGTTGAAGCTCTACTGACATAAAATATTAGAAGCCATAAATTAATAATTACAGTGAAAAGATAAATATTCGGCTGAAGTCAGCGAGGATATATGTCGTCAATTAGTCACTTAGTGCCATAACAAATGTCAAATATGGATGTAGCTCTTCTGTCTTGAATGCGAGGTAATGATAGACGAAAGCAACAATATATTTACAAGTAAAATACAATCACAAGAAAGTTATTCAGTTTGTTTGATACGACGTTTATGACAATAGCAACAATCAATTCTCGAGATAGCTGTATACTGATAACGACAAACTGTCGCAACGTGCGGTAAACAGCCCTGAAGTGTAGGCTGTTGTTATGGTGTTTCTTACTTCCTGTTGACTTGCTGCCGTAACGTTTAAACAATGCTATTCTTAGCGATAACCTGCAACTGTAGGGGTCACGTGCCTTATCTCATCCGCGTATGATCATCAGGTCGGGAAGTACGACAGGTGACAAGCTGTCTCTTGTATTTAAAAAGGTCCTGTGAGATGCTAAGAAAATGCACACACCAGTCATGGATCTGCCGTGGCACATCTTCCTTGTGTTAGCCTCATTGGCAACGACGGTTGCTTGTGCCCGCGAGAAATCCACGAAATCTGCTGAGAATAGCCAGCCTAAGCTGTGGGCTCTCCTCGTTGCTAGTTCTAACGGTTATGGTAACTACCGGCACCAAGCCGACATCTGCCACGCCTACCACGTGCTGCACAACCATGGCATTCCTGAGGAGCACATCATCGTCATGATGTACGATGACATCGCCAATTCACGTGAAAATCCTACGCCAGGAGTGGTCGTTAATCATCCTCAGGGTAAAGATGTTTACAAGGGCGTCCCTAAAGACTACACAGGAGAGCTAGTCACCCCGCAAAACTTCCTCGAGCTGCTGCAAGGAAACACAGTGGAAGGCGGCAGCGGAAAAGTCATAGCCAGCGGACCAAACGACCACATCTTTGTCAACTTCGCAGATCACGGCGCCCCTGGTGTGATCGGATTTCCTAACGACGAGCTACACGCTCTACCCTTCATGAAGGTCATCAGGAGTATGGACGAACAGAAGAAGTTTGCGAAGATGACCATCTACATCGAGGCCTGTGAATCCGGTTCCATGTTTGACGGCTTGCTACCCGACAACGTCAACGTGTACGCCACGACAGCGGCGAACCCTGACGAGCCGTCGTACGCTTGCTATTGGGATGAAAAGAGGCAAGCGTATTTGGGCGACGTATACAGCGTAAACTGGATGGAAGATTCGGACACAGAGGACCTGCACAAAGAGACACTCAGTGATCAGTTTAAAATTGTGAAGGAGGAAACCAACACCAGCCACGTCATGGAGTACGGTGACCTGAGCATCGGAAAGCTTTCAGTCAGTGAATTCCAGGGTGAAAAGGAGGCAAAGCCAGTCGTGCTACCAAGGGTACCGTATGACGCCGTCTCCAGCTGGGACGTTCCCATTGCCATGCTAAGGAAAAAACTCAAAAAGACCTCTAACCCCCAAAAAAAGAAATCTGTGAAGGAGAAGCTGCGGCAAGCTCGCAACAACCGGATATTCTTGAAGCAGAAAGTTGCAGAGATTGCCATGTTTCTCACTGAAGATAACCCGGAAGATTTGGAGTCAGTGCTTACTTCGAAGAGGCGGCTAACCAAGTTTTACTGTTACGAGAAGGCGGTGCGTCACTTCAGCGACCGATGCTTCAAGCTCTCGAAAAATCCCTACGCTCTTCAGCACCTGCGAGTTTTGGTTAACATGTGTGAGTCGTCATACAAACTTTCGGAGATTATTGAAGCTATGGACTCGGCGTGCACACACCCAACTGTTGTAGGTATTGTGTAGAAAAATGTTTTGTGTAAAAGTGGGTGTGCATGAGCGCTCGTATTTGGGGAATTTCTGAATCTGGTTTACCAAGTGATGGCACCGCTGGTAATTCATAATTTTATGCATTGTGCCAACGGTGTGTCTTTGTTGCGAAGTATATCGTGCCATACACACAACAGATGTTGTATCTTACGTTGTTCGTCTCAATTAGTTTGACATACAGCTATCGATTTGTTTCTTTAAATAACTTCAAAGACTATGAAAAGTTATTGAAAAACGAACCTCATCGGTCTCTCTATTCTTTTTTTTAGTCCGCTTCTGTGGTATAGTAGTTACGGTGCGTGACTGCTCACCCGGAGGTTAGGTATTCGATCCCGTCTGGGACGGTCACATTTTCATGGAGGCAAAATGCTGGAGGCCGTGTACACTGAGATGTCAGCGCACATGAAAAGACACCAAGTGGTCGAAATATCCGGAGCCATCCACTACGGCATGCCCAATAATAATATCGTGGTTTTGGCACGCAAAGCCTTATATATTATTACTATTTTTCAAGAGAAACCGCAACATCAAACCCTCCTGAAAATTTCCATGCTCCATTATCCTTTATACACAAAACACACTTTAATAATATCTTGTGTGATGGAGAAAAAAAGTTTTCATTTGCGGAACCATTTATCTACGATGCAGAATAATATTTGCGAGAACATTGATGAAATATTCCTTATTCTTGCTTTTTATGGTCCATTTTGCTTTCTACTAGAACCAACGCCCTCAAATCTTTAGAAATGTTTGCTTTTGTGCTTGTTTCATTAGCGTCTCTCTTTCATAACGTTCTTATGTGAAGTATAACATGTCACTAGAATAATTTTGTTTTTGTGATTTTGTATTTGGCGTTTATCGTCTAGAGAAACTATAGCGCCTGTCCTGTTGTCTCTTCCTCGTCCGTGTGTGTTACGCTATGCCCCATTCTGAAGCATATAACCATCTAGCCCAAAAATCCACGTTGACAAACTTTATTTTCATTAAATGACCATTTGGTATCGAATATTTATTATGTAGCACTTCTGGATACGCGCTTTGGATGGGGAATATTAATATAATCCTCGTGAAAATTAAGACCCGCAAAGAAAGCCTATTAGATATTTGTGTAAGAAAGGAAAAGGTGCTGTACCGCGGCGCGCGTGCCTTGCTACATTGATTCGGTACGTCCTTCTACCAAAGGAAAGGTTGTGCATTTTCCATTTTACTTGTGTCTATCGCGAACAATCTTATAGCCTTGTTGCCACGTACGTTGGCGTCGACTAGATTAAGGACACGCGTTTTTTTGTGCCTCACAACGCGGCTGCCTCTAACGCACGACCACTCAAATGAACACACGGGTCTCAAATGAACGGCACATGATATTGAACGCTACTTTCTTTAGTAAATATTAGGCACCCACGAGTTTATGTATTCATGCCCGATGCCTGAAGCGGGAACGTTCTCAGGTCTGGTTCCAAAAATAAGATGAAGGGGCACCTGCGACAAAAATTAAGCATGTCGTTTTCAACGCTTGTTCTGGTACTGTGGAATGCGCCGACATCGTTGCGCAAGCGACAACGCCGAAAACGAAGCTGTTACAATTTTACTTCACCTGATAAGCTACGTTGATTTCGGACTACACGACACACATCGGCTATTTTTGTTATGAGAAGTGACGTTCCGTCATGTGGCAGTGACGATAAAGGCCGCGCGTTTTGATTGGCTTGATGCGACAAGTACCATGTAATATCCATACGGTGGTAGCTAGGTGGTACTGAGCCCTAAAGAGAATAAAACCCCTGTTCATGCTTTCCCAGAAAGAAATCATTCCTGTTTCTAACTGATGTATACTCAAAACAACGAACACGATTCTAGGTGCGCTGTCGAACTGGTGGGAATGGTGATCGAGGCATACTCTTCCGCGTGTTGGCCTTTTGCGGCATCGGGCGACAGCAGCCACACCGGCACCTGCGAAACACGCAACGCTCAGTTCGGCACGATGCTGTCAACGAAAAAACAAAATGCAAAAACAAAGACTTTTCAACATGAAATCACATTTCATAACAAAAAATTGGCCGCGTATCTGCGTGCTTCACTGCAAATGTCGTCTAAAGACGATAGAAGAGGCGCTGCGTGAGATATGGACGCCATCTGGCAATACGTCGGGAAACATGAGTGTTGTGTTGCGGGCTGGTAGTCCCGGTAGAGTGACCTAGAATAGGGGGAGTGTCCAAAGCGCCGCGCGAATACATGGGAGGAGCGAGGGCCTTTTGCGGTGAACTTCCGCGCGGCGGCGCTGCCCTGCCGGACCCGTGGGCTTTCTCCGCGGCGGAAGCCGCGTCAAAGCGGCGAGCGTCTGCTACGCGCGTGATATTTTGGCCGCTATTAGCTAAAATTGCGGAGATTTGGGCAATATTTAATACTGCGTCACTGTAACATAATACTGCAGTGACTCATCACACAGAGAACGCGTTTGTTAGTTTGTGTGTTGGGAAACGGGGATTTTGTATATATCCTTTCAGCTGGTTTGTCACCGCATTGGTCCACACTTCCGTGGCTGTTTGAGGAACGCATCCTGCGCGCAATTCATCGTGAGAAAGGGCGCTTAACTTACTTTCGTGTGGAATGACGAACGTAAACCTGCTGCAGGAGAGAATAAACTGGAGATAACCAGGAGAACGTAGCACATAGGCACGTAGTAACTAGCTCATGCATGCTAACGCGTTTGCACCCTTCATATCCTATCTTTTATTTCGTGCATTCGATTTGTTTTACAAGCCTGCTTCCGGCGCTCTGCTGTTTGAAGCCGTTTCATGCGAAGCCGAATGTGTCAGTCGGCGTGGCCGCGGTACCAAAAGTAAAAAATTACTCGCGTAACTCGAGTCTCGTTCACTTGGTATACACAAAAATTGGCACGGAAGGGCAGAATGTACGTATGCCCAACACGACCGATAAATCATGGCATCACTAACCTGACATGCTTGCCGTTTGCGTAACGACTAACAATAATAATATGGTGTGTGGCGCGCAAACCCGCTTTCTGTAGCCAGAAATAATTCTGACGATGTACGTGTGGTCTGACGATTTGTTTCCGTCAGGTGATAAAAACGCTGTGGTCACCAATATCGATCTCAACACGTAAGACTTACACATACATTTTGAAGAACTGACCGCATAGGTAAAATGTATGCGAAAAAATTACATGAAAAAAAAAAACACGGTCCCTTATGTATTCGCCTGAGATGACTCGAAAACGAAAGGCATCTTTTTCGTCAGTCCGATGCATTGAACCTCCCTCGCCCCTCTACGAAAGCTTTCTGCACATAACGTGGTTTCGGACTGCCGACAGGATCGAAGGCATTGCAAGCTTTCTGCACCTCACCTGCTTTTACATTACCTCCGTGATCGCCCCCCGATCACGGAGGCAATGCAAAGCGACCATGTCACGTGGTGGCGTCATCATATGACGTCATGTTGAATGACGTCATAGTGACGTCACAAGTTCTGTCGACGTCATCGCGTGATGATTTTGTGCATCACTCGTGTTGGCTACGCGGGATGCCGACGGTCAATTTTCGTGTTTGATGAGGCATCTAAGGCTTCAGCCTTAAAAAAAAAAAGACAAACCAAAGTAAATGAAACGATAACAGTGCAACATCGCTTATGTCTCACTTCATGTTACGAGCGATCGCCCGAAAACAAACGTGATTCTCAGTTCAGAGCATCTGATTGCACGCGTCGGCGAGACAAAAGAGGCTTGCTTTACCCGCCTGGTCATCTCTTTAAATTTATTCAAGAGATGAGCAGACTTGCTATTTAAGTACTCCGGAGCCTCAGCACGAAATTGTCGTGGACGCTATATTGAGGTCATCAGGAAAAAGCGGGAAATTGCGGTCGGGTGCCCTGTTGGCGCGCACTCAACTGCCGCGGAAACAATTGTATTTTATGTAACTACTCGTCCACATCTTTTTGTAAAGGCTCTGAACCGGGCGAACGCTAACCTCCGAGAACCGTGAAAACATCTGAAGTTGAGAATGAGTTGTTTGAAACTGTTTTCATTTCGTATGGTGAAGGCTTGAAGCAATGCATGCATCTCGCGCGAACGTTCCATACTAACGTTCAGCGATGCAATGCATATATATATATATATATATATATATATATATATATATATATATATTATCTATGCATTTGAACAATTTTCTGAAGTGATTGAGATATTACACTTCTATTTGTCAATTTCTTACCGTATTTTCGGTTCAGGCAGCTTGTACAGCAAGAATGGGGGCATGTGTAACTTTGTTTCATGATATCTGGATATTTCTAAAGCATTTTCTATATCAAGCCTTTTATGCAAAGACTTGTGGAATAAGGTTAGTTTACCTGGCATTGCTTTTCTTTCAAATGTTTGCGCACGGTGAGCCTTGATGTACGCTACCTCAGAAGCAAAAATAAGCCAACAGCATTGCGGTCGTATGGCCGTCTCTACTCTCTTTTTTTTTTGTTTCCCTTGCGTCTTCCCGGTCTGCTTCGTCCATAATAAAGAGCTAGTAGAGGCTAATGAATTGTCGAATAAAGCGGTGTGCATATGGCTAGCAAACCAGTGGCGACCATGAGTAAAAAGCTCGTAGTGTGAAGCGGTCACTGCGCGCAAGTATTTCAGCTGACTACGCGTGCAACTTACTTTTTTTATTACTCTTAATTCGTGCATGCGTGATGCTATTGCCCGATTGCTCGTGCGAATGTTTTTTTTTTTCGTTCTTTACTTGTGCGTGTCTGTTTTGCGCGTTTTTACACACGCACCAACGTTCTCGAACTTTGTGACCCGAACTAGACCACGCTGATGCCGCTTGACACATGATTTTTTGCATTCTGTTGTTGCCCCAGCACTAACACAACGCTTAAAGATGGATAAGCTCCATTCCGCACCGCATTATAAAGGTTAAGTAGACTTCAAGTGCCCTGTGTGGAACCGCGGCGCAAAAAACTACAGCGCGTAGCAGACGCCCCTGGCTTTCCGCGCGCTTCCCGAGCGCGGAAAGCCCGCGGGTCCTAGAGTTACTGTATGTGCTACCTTTAGGTAGCAGAGTTGCGCATCTGTCTTCCAACGCCGCTAGCAACCATGCATTGCGGAGAAGCTGCCGTTTGGGCCATTTTTTTTATTTCTCGACGCCGCCGCTGCAGCGAACTGAACTAACACTCGCCATCGACAGCCAATGTTTATCGCCGGTCTTCGACCCGCCAGACAGGTTAATCGGCGGCACGGTAGGCATGCCGCCTGCAAAAACGAAGTGCGACTTCACCGCATAGTTGTGGTTGCCAGCCGGACCTATGCGCAACTCTGCTACCTAAAGGTAGCATATACAGTGACTCTAGCGGGTCCGGCGCAGCAGCGGCGCGGCGCGGGAGTTCACGGCAAAATGCCCACGCGGGAGCCGGTGCTTTGGACACTCCCCCTATTCTAGGTCACTCTAGTCCCGGCGCAGCAGTACGGTCCCTAGAATATACTGGCTAGTCTGCCGTCTCCGCTCTCCGCCGCGTCCTCTCGGGGATGCCTGCAGCGGTGGCGCTGCGCGCAATCGGAGTTCCTTGAGCAGACGCCCCGCCCGCGACTCTCGCTTACGGGTGGGCTGGCGGAGCCGTTTACAACCGCGCTCTCGCGTTTGCTTACGTTTTCACGTCGAAGGCCTGCGGTGTTTGCTTTTATTACAGAAAGTGACATTGAGTACAAATAAGTAAGGAATACCTTAGCGCTAGTTAAAGTTGCAGAAGAGCACGAAGTCTGGCGTCACACAAGTTTCCCAGTGATGACCACCATCCCTCAGTGCATCCGTCCTGCTTATCACTTGACGAGACAGAACTGAGAGCATCAGAATTTTTAATCTTTATTGGTTCCTTGACATGGGTTTCGTCAGCGTCATTTAATTGCATCTTCTCGTCTTTAGCAGCTTAATTCTTTGCCGCTTTACAATTCTCTTTCGCTGTTCAGTGATTTCGTGAAGAAGCGGAATCTAAGTAAAATGTAGAACTTCATGAGGATTTTTTGTTGGAATTTCAATGTTTTTCATATCCCAGATTAGGCAAGTTCATTTTTTTTTCCAGAAAGCGCTGAAATCCACAAGGCTGTTTTCATGCAGTTTACTCACGCTGAAATAATAGGTGGTTAAACTATTTCCAAGTATTGCAATAGCTGCTTTGAGAGGTCCGGAAGGGTATATCACGCCTCTGTTATCAAAGTGCGCTGTGAATAGGGCGGCCTTATCACTCCCCATTGCTGTGTTTCTATCTGATGTGAGACGTGTTGCGCAAGTCTCGCACTGCGGCTTCTTTAGCGTCTTACGCGCCACATAACCAGCAATGTAGTAAGTCAGCATATCGTGGCTATATTTTTTTTTTTCACGTATGCACCGTGGTCTGTGCCTGACGCTACTGCAGTCTCCGCGCCAGGCTGTCAGCGACGTCAATTGTGGCAGTCGAGAGTGACTTTATGTCATTGCCAGATAAAAGATAGCTGATGACTTGCGGGGAACAGTTCCCCGACTTTGGTGGTCTTGCGAGGTTGTAAAATGCAAGGGCATTTATAGTATAATCAAAAACTGAGCAGCAGTGGGATGATCATTTGTGCCAGAAGACTGCCGAACAATTCCAAATATATTTGCCAGCTTGTCCTGGCTTAAATTTGAGGTCATCAAATATCGCAAACCAGCAGACCTGAGGAATTCGAGCAGCTGCACTGTGCTCTCAATTGTGACACGGAGCCCTTCTGCTGTGCTCGATGAAAGGAAACCGCCAATTGTGTTGGTGGCATGTGTCTCCCATTCTTTTAAATAACGCAGAAATTCTTTCAGAAACGCACAGTTAGGCGAAATTGGGTAGAGGGCTTTTTTTGGCGTTCGGGAGGTCATTATTCTAATTACCCTTTCATATTTTTAATAAAGCATTGAGAATTGGCTCCACGGGGCCACAAGCTTTCTCGTCTTTGTCGGAATACAAAAATTACCCCCTAATGACTTAATTTATCGCCGAAAAGTTGAAAAGGGTGCCATCCTTAATTTTTCAAATGCATTGAGATGGATATGAGCATTCGTGATGCTTGGCGTCACCTTTAGCGTCACACTCTGACAGCCTGGAAGGAATGAACCATCTGTTTCTGCTTTCTCACGTGAAGCCATTGTACAGTGACGAATCCTCGATCGTCGCTTGTTGGAGGGACACTTTAGGCTCTTTTTCGGTGGTCTAAAGCGTATAAAGAATAGTGTTTCTATTTTGATACTTTCATGAGGAAATGTGTGCTTGCTACCCGCTTGCGAAAGGGAGACCTATACCGAAGAACAACCTAAACGTGAATAGCCGAAAGGCGAAAAGCAGCGCGAGCCTGTCATGTGCGTTCTCTGTTTTGGAAATGTAACCGATTTCGAATACCTTGTACTACGATGCGAGAGAACGGTTAGCTATCCCTATACCTCAAAAAAAAAAAAGCAAACGAAAGAAATAAGCAGCGCGAAACATGTGCGGTGGGCGAGCAGTCGACAAACTGACATTGAACGACACATCTGGTTGAGTATTTCTTGTGCCGCGAATGTGTTCTTGTGCTGCGCTTCGAGCCTATTTCCCGCTCATTTCGGCATGCAGCAGTGTCATTAAATGGACCCTGAAACGGTTTTTTGAAGTTTTGACAGCGTTTAGGCAGGAGCATCCCCAAATCATTCCCACCAGAAATTAAGCGACGCACTGTGTACCAAGGCCCTACGGAATTTATATCTATACCCTCCTCCTCACCACTGCCTTGCACCCTCAACTCACAGACACCCTGACATCGCCGGCGATCGCAGCGCTCTCATGAGCGCACTCGACGGTGAGCTTCGCCCAGCCATGTGCGCCGACGGGTTGCGCGCAATCTCCGAGGCCCAACAAAGACGAAGCTCGCGGAGTGGTTGGTATGTGCTCCGACAGGTGCCGCCACACTACCAGCAGATCTTATTTTATTCTCCTGTACGGCGACAATCTGCAAAAGCATGCGGACAAACAAACATAATTCGAGAACGATCACCGATACGCGTAAACTCGGGCAATGTTGTTGTGTCTTCAGGGGTGCAGTTACAGCCACAAAAACGTGGATCGTGGCGTTGAACGGATAGCGAGAGCGCGACGCTCATTGCAGCGACGAGCTGAAGGGATTCCGCTCGCCAGATGCCTCACGAACATTGCACGATGTCGCAGCTTTACAATGTGGTACACAACACGGCTAGGGTAATTAATTATGTTCAAGAAAAGAAACCTCGAGATAAACACTGTCGCTCAGCTCACGTCAACACGGAGTACGTTGTAACACAGGCAGACGACGATCGCTGCCCACAGGAGGTTCAGTGACGTGTACTGGACATATCCAATCAGATCAGCCGCCTGCGTGACGTCGCGCTTCCAATACGACGCGCACTGGAAGTGGGCGGTTCGAAGACGCGTTCGGCTGAGCCGCTGTGATCGGTGGCGATTCGCATCTTTAAAGCCTTGTAATAAATTACACAGTTTACGCAAAGAGCTTAAATCGGTCTGTAAATGATCCTTAGGACTTGCTCTACCGGCTCAATGTGTTCGTACAAAATCGTCAAAACCGTTTCAGGGTCCCTTTAAAGAACGAACCTATATATATATTCAGTGGAGGAGCCAAAAACCAAATACAACGCACATTATGAAAGCCAACACCTCTTTCATTTCATAATTTCGAACCTTATGGCAAAGTACTCGTGGAAAAGATACCATATGTCTGTTCTTCGGGTGATACACCAGGTTCTGATGTGCCAAGCTTCTGCTCTAAATGTCTCAGCCTGTTGGAGGCGCAACTTATTTGTGGCGTCATTGTACAGCTATATTATAGTGCCTAGAATATACAGTATATTCTAGGCACTATAGCTATAGTCTCCCGGCTGCCGCCTCCCTGGACCGCAGCAAGCTTGGACAAAAATAAAGTTTTGTCCATATATATATATATATATATATATATATATATATATATATATATATATTATATATATATATATATATTATATATATATATATATATATATATATATTGTAGGACCGTAAATAGATCTAATAGCACTTTGAGCGAAATCGCATGAACTTAGCTTATCGTTAAAAAAAATCTTCTCCAACATTACAATGCCTGTAATATGCTCACCCATTCTGAGAACTGCACTGCGTTTATTGTCTCCGTAACACATCGAGAACCAACCTTTATAATTACGAGACTAACACGCTAAATATATCTGAAATAACGTTCTTACTCTCAGAATTGTTTGCTTATTAAAAATTGATCTTAGAAATATTTGGTACCTTCGTAAGGACAATTTAACAGCATATATATAATGATGGCAGTCTTGTGATAACAGTAACTCCTTAAGAAAAAAAATAAAAGCCAATTTTTGGCCCGTTCTGCTTCGAGTAACTGCGCGCTCTTAAATGAGCGTCTGGATCCACCACTGATCTTAGTGTGATCACGGCAGTGTCCAGACAAGAGACGACGTTGAATGCAATGTTTGGTCGGTTCAAGATGTTCCAGTCTCTGCCCACACGAACAGAACGAAAACGTGTAGTTCATGCGGGAGCGCAAAATAAAAGGCAAGACGCGATACTCCACCGATTCCTCCTGCGCGACATGCACCGTGCAGGCGCTCCGATGGACCGCAGCGCCCCCTGCGCAAGCATCCGCGGCGCGGACGCGGCCTTGCATGGGGACGGCGCGGAGACGGCAGACTAGCCAGTATATTCTAGGGACCGTAGCAGCAGCAGGCGAAGACCGGCGGCATGGAGGAAGGAAAACTCAGGAGAGGCCCTATCGTATCCCAATGCATTGCGAAAAGTGTGGCGGAAGTGACGTCAGATTTATGGGGCAAACAAACCGGTATGGGGCAAACAAAACAGCAGACGCCCCGCGGCGTGCTCTCCGTAGTGGTTCGCTTCTGCTCAGATTTGTAGTCCCGGCGTAAACATAGCGCGTATTGTGCGGTTCGCACGTAGTAAAACCTTGCAAGCAGACGTTTACCAGGCTGTTCGTGCGTGGCAAGCCCGAGCACTGCGTACTGAAATTCTTCGTGGAGCGTTTTTGTGCAACAGTACAGAAAGTACCGGTACGTGCCGTAATCAAAAACATTCAGCCCCTCCATCACCGTATGCGACCTCACCTAGCAGTGACTTACGCGTTCTACTGGACGTTAGATCTTTCTTTTCCTTTCTCGTAGCCCGATTTCCCTATCTATTGCCCGATTAGCGGTTCTTTCTCGTGTATATGGAATGAGCGCAGTAGCTATTCGGCACAACGCCAACCTATAGTCTTCACGTCGAAAAGAGGACACCGCTGTATTGTATAGGCGATCGTGCACGTAAAGTTTGTAATTCCAGTGCGCACACAACACAAGCACGCAGCGAGCGCACACCGAACAATACATACATCACGTAGTCCGATAATAACAATTGTTTATTGCCCTTTCGTTGAACGACACAGCCTCTAAAACGTACGATGCCTTCAGCGCATGTTATGTACGGCGCGTCAGACGCCACAAACAAAAGTTCACATGAGTTCTGAGTTGACAGAATGAGTAACAGGCAACAGAGCGCACATCCGAAAGCTTCGCACGCAAATACCATGCCTTAGTGATCAGCAATGAAGCGAACGTATACGTACACATGAAAAGTGCACGCGATTTGCACCGGGTATACGCAACAGCTGGGCAAAGAACACACACAGCACAAAGAGCAGCATGCGTGAATCGACTACACCGCTTGCACAGCGAAAAACAAACAAAAGAAAAAAGGCTGCAAAGTTTCGCGATGCGCGCATGCGCTTGCAAACGTCCCGACGAAAATCGCGAAATGTTTCGCTGCGCCTTCGCTAGGAGGCGATGCGGGTGTTTGCGATGTGGAGGCTTCACAAATGTGACATCAGGGCCTCTCCTTAGTATTCCGTCCTCCATGACCGGCGGTGACCAACGCGACCGGCGGGGACGCCAGCCAGCCCGAACACGCGGTTTGGCGCGAAGCGCTGAAGCAGAAGAAACGGCCGCACTCAACGAGTACTCTCCACACACTCTTTTATTTACACGTCGCCTGGGTAAAACAGGAATGCCAGAGCGGCGCCCCATGGTATTCGTACAGTGCAATACAGAACCGAAACCGAAACACAACAATGAGCTCGTGCAGAGGGCACGGAGGAAGGCAAGTTTCAGCGCAGTCGCATTTTCAGCGCAGCTTAAGAAACTAGGGTCTTTAGAATTACGTATGTTTGCATTTTCTATTAAAGGAACACACCACCTAATACTTACGTAGTGATGTTGCGCTTCAGATATATGTAATGTTTGCTTTCTGATCGACAATGTACACAAGTATGAACCTAGTCAGCCGTTCAAGATGGCTGGCCCTTGGGCAAGTGGTTCAACTTTGGCCGAGTGGCTGAATCGAGTGACGTGCCGACAAACAGAAAGACAGACAGACCAAAATTTCTCCGTTTAAGTATCCCAAGAAAAACTATCGTCTTTAAAAACGATGAAGCCAGCCGGCGCCTTTCACCTCTGCTTGAGCCGCCCCCGTCAGCAGCCTTCGCGAACTTTCTCTCGCATATAGAACATAGAACGAGTTACGCGCTGTTGTCAGTTTCGACTCTATAGGGAAGGTGACAGCGATGGCAAAACACGCCTGGACTTTCCATATCATTTCTATCGCAATAAGACGTTAATCGATCACACCTCGGAGCAAACGCACCCACACGGAGAAAATTGCTGACCACGCACACGAAAAACAAGAACAACAAAAGAAAAAAAGTCACAGTTTCACCGCAAGGGCAAAGCAATAAATGCGATAGCAACAAATTGTAGTGTTACAAGAAGTGAGGCTGGCAGCTAACTGTTTTTTGTCCGATATCGCGTAACTTGACAAAATGCTCGTGCAAGAGAATACGCCGCTCCAGGGAGAGATGCTCTCCGCATAGTCGCTTCGCGTTGACAGCGCAGCACGTAGAAGGGTATACGAGCCGCCCGCTGTTATGGCTTTCGAGATAGCACGCACGCCAGTGATCGCGACCGCGCCCTTAGATTCAAAGGTCAAAGTTTGTCCTCGCGTCTTCACGTCTTTTAAGGCTCGTTAAAGGCGGGCGGGGCGTTTCCTGTCTGCTTCGACGGCAGGCCTCCCGGACGGGGTGATGTTATCGCATGCACCCTCGGAGCGACCGGAATGGGTCGGCTAGTTTGAACTCTGCTTCGGCGGCGTTCGTCGCCCCTCGCGCGCTTTTACCCGCGGTAGAACATACAATGCGCGGGAGGATCTTGCCAATTTGGACTTCATACCGGAAGGACATGACGGCGACGGCTACGGCAACGGCAAAAACCCGTCGAGACTGTCCATATAATTGCAATAAAGAACAGCGTGCGATATGGCTTAGACGCCGCGGAGGAGTCGGCGCAAGAGCCAGGAGGCGCCGCGCGGCTGCTGTTGATGTTGCCTCGACGATCGAAACAACCGTCCACGCCACCATCGTGCCGGTCCCCGCTCGTAAGGGCCGTACCTGAAGGAGCCCTTGATTCCAGCATTGACAGAGCGTCTGCATTTAAAATGTAAAAGGAAGGCACCACGTTTTCCCATGAGCAGTGGCCAAACCTTTTGCATTGGCAGCATCGTCTGAGTTAGGGGAAATCTGGCCTCAGAGCTATCCTTCTAATCCTGTTGCGATGATCCGGGGCAGGTCGCTAGTGTAAGGCTAGTACCAGGTTCTTCAAAAGAATTTATTGACTCGTCTGCTTATCATGCGTTGTACTTTGGTTGTACTTTCGTCCTTCCAGCCTGCCAAGACTTCGGTTACAGGCAAGTCAATGAGATCTGCATAAGACAACTCCGCCTGCTGTATTCAAAAACAGATGTGATGAAACGGTGGCAGGACTGTCCATAAATGACACAAATTTCTTTGGCATACTATCCAGCTATCGCGAGCTTTTTTACTAACAAAAAAAAAAGCGAGCACGCAATTAGTACGTTCTTAAAAATACTAGAGCTATATGTGATCTGAACATGCCTACGTATGTCTCATTGACATTCTAGTTAGAACATAATTAGTTAGAAACATAATCTCTAGTTAGAACATAACTCTAGTTTTCTAGTTAGAAACATAATTAGAACTAATTAACTAAACCTCTTTACTAAATTATTAGTAGTGGCTACTACAGTATACTGAGAACGATGTACACTAGGTGTGCTTCGCGTAACGAAGTTCCCCCTTTTTTTAATAAATCGTGCTGCGTGATAGCTGGCATGCCCTGTATATCATAGCGTAGTCATAGCATGTATACAACGCTAACACGCGCGACCTACGAAATTAAAGGACCATTGCGAAGTGGAAACAGGTCCGCAAACACAAAAACAACAAAAAAATTGAGGTAGCAGACAAAAAAAATTCGAGAGGTTTAGAGGAAAAGTAGGCCACACATTCCTTCTTGGTGAGTCAGCCATGGGGTGCCATCAATGTCAATGGAGAGCCAACGGCGAGTTCAGCACCCACCGGTTTCCTTGAACTACAGAATTTGCTGAATCCCCTTTCATCTGACGCGGCTCAACCGCGCATGCCTACGCGTGGCATGCGGCAGAAAAACACCCTTTAGCTGAAGTCCGCGGTGATGCTACAGACCAAGCGCCTGCTAATGAAGACGTTCCTTCTTGGGTAGGCGACGTAATCTTGTCCCGAATGCGAACTAGTAAGGTCTGCACCCACCCCACCTTACCTCTCTTCTCTAGTAAAAAGAAATAATTCAAAGAAGGGCGCACGCTTCGATTAATCTTCCGTTGACCGCTGCTATAGCAATACATGCTCGAAAAAGCTATAATGAGTGGTCACTGTCGCTGAAAAATACAAGCAATTCCGTAGTACAGACATTTCTTTTGTGCTGGTTATTGACGTGTTAATGTCACATTTGAACAATGCCCTTTTGTGCGACAACCTGCAGTTGTACCGCTCAGATATACCCTATTGTATGAACGTGCCTCCCTCAGGCTGGCACATAGGACAGCTGAAAAGCCGTCTCTTTTGCTTAAAAAAGCTGCCGAGAGTCTGCGAAAATACACACAGCAGTGATGGCTCTCTGGTGGCGCATTTTTCTCGGCCTAGCCGCTTTGGCCTCCACGTTTGCTGCGACCAGCAAGAAGTCTACGAAATATGTTTACGATGGTCAACCAAAGCTCTGGGCTCTACTCGTGGCCGGTTCCAAAGGTTACGACAACTACCGACACCAAGCCGACATCTGCCACGCCTACCACGTGCTCCACAACCATGGCGTTCCCGACGAACGCATCGTGGTCATGATGTACGATGACATCGCCCATTCCCGCGAAAATCCTACGCCAGGAGTTATCATCAATCATCCCAACGGTACAGACGTTTATCGGGGCGTCCCAAAAGATTACACGGGCGACCTCGTCACCCCGCAAAACTTCCTTGATATTCTGCAAGGAAAGAAAGTGAAAGGCGGCAGCGGGAAGGTCATAGCCAGCGGTCCGAAAGACCACGTCTTCCTCTACTTCGCGGACCATGGAGCGCCTGGTCTTCTAGCTTTTCCTAACGGCGTTCTCCACGCTCAACCTTTCATGAATGTCATCAAAAGCTTGAACAAGAAGACTTTCGCTGAAATGGCCATTTATATCGAGGCCTGCGAATCCGGTTCCATGTTTGATGGACTGCTAACCGCCTACGTGAGCGTCTATGCCACAACCGCGGCCAACCCTTACGAGTCCTCGTACGCTTGCTATTGGGACAAAAAGAAAGGGGCGTACTTGGGCGACTTGTACAGCGTCAGTTGGCTGGAAGATTCTGACAAGAAAGATCTGCAAAAAGAGACACTCCTCGATCAATTCAACATCGTGAAGAAAAGGACCTCTGCAAGCCACGTCATGCAGTACGGTAACCTGCGCATCGGAAACCTCTCTCTCAGCGAATTCCAAGGTAAAAAAAAGACGAGCCCAATCGTTCTACCAAAGGCACCAGATGATGCTGTCTCCAGCCGGGACGTCCCCATCGCCATTCTGAGGAATAAACTGGAAAGGGCATCAACCCCTCAAGAAATCAAGTCGTTGAAAGACAAGCTGCGGCGAGCCTTAAGACACCGGTTATTCCTGAAGAATAAGGTCGCCGAGATTGCCTCGTTCGTTGCTCGCGGTAAGTCGAATGACGCAGAAGTAGTTCTGACATCCACGCGGCCGTTCACCAAGTTTTACTGTTACGAGAAGGCAGTGAGCCACTTTAACGAGCGGTGTTTCGACATCTCGAAAAACCCCTATGCTCTTCAGCATCTGCGAGTTTTGATGAACATGTGCGAATTATCTTACAACATTCTGGATATTACTGAAGCGATGGACTTGTTATGCACGCACCCTCCCCTTGAAGGTATCGTCTGAATATTTCGAAATGTATCACAATGCATTCGTTTCAGTGTTTGTTCCAAAGCCGCTAATAAAATGACAGTATGAGTCATTACTCGTAAGTCCGTCATTTTATTTATTGCACTGATGTGGGAAACTTTGCACGAGTGAGACGTTATGTGCTGAACGATAATCTTTCGTACCTTACGTGGCGAGCGAATATGTGTCTTCCTCAGCAGACTGTTAGGAAACTAACAATTTGTCCTTTTAGTGAAACACGAGGACTAAACAAAAGGAAGAGAGCTTACCTGCTTGTACACCCACCCTGGAAAGCGACAACGGACCCAAAGTCTTTTTAGGGCGCACGCCTTATTTGGGCTGCAATTCTGGAAAGAAATTCGTGGGCCCTGGCGAAATACGCCTATAATAAAACGGGTATAATGGGGAATATTTATATTGATTTGTGCTCGGGTGACAGTGGGCGCGTCCGCCATTTTCTGTTAGGCGCAGCAGTGGAGTCGTCCGCTAGTGCCCACATACGAGAGGCCACAAACAGTCTCAGGTGTATTAGTTTGCGGCGCTTCTCTTCACAGATATACAGCGGCGAATTGTCAGCTGACCTCACTGCGCTGCCACAAATCAACGAGAACACAGTGCCGAGGTATTGCGGGAGCAAAATCCCATCCGGACGGCAGCTGAAAGAGACGCACTACTTCACAAACCAAGTCTTACGCCGAAGTGATGCTTATTTCATGCTTAAGAAGCGCGAAAAACACGGGGACGAAGCAAAGATACACATTCTGAAGCAGAACCGATTCCAACTAGGCCAGACAGCTGTGATCCTTAGTGACGTGTACCCCGTTTCTGAGATAGGGGTTCAAGGAAATTGTTCCTTTCCCGGGGATTGCGACTCAGTGTTTTAAAGGGACACTAAAGAAAAACAATGAATCGGCTTAGATCGATAAATTGTGCTCTGAGAACCTTAATGTCGTTAATTTCGCCATCATAGGTTTATTAATAGAGGAGGAAATCAAGTTCAGAGTTTCATGTCTAAATTTCGCGCCCACATCTCCCCGCGTGACATATCTAATTTCAAAGTGTACCTATCGTATTTTGGCGGCATTGGTTCAACAAAATTACCCCAAACTTGATATTTTAAGACTATGGCCCCTGCAGACGACAATGTACTTCATGTTTACCGATTAGAAACTACGTAGTCCCTAGTAGGCGCCTTCAAAACATGTGACGTCACGGCGAATGGTGCGGAAACTTCAAGGTGGCGCCGCCACCCACATTTTGTTTTTGCGCGCTTTCTCGCTTACTAAGAGTCTTCTCGCAGCAAGCGTGGTGTTTTTGGTATCGTGAAAGAGTACTTTACTAATATGACAAAAATCGTTTTGCTCTTCAGAGTCCCTTTAAAATTACTCTGCATCTCCATTTTATTTTCCGCTGTGATTACAAACACGCGCCAGATGTCTAAACCACGTAGTTTCCTCGCCACCTGGTAAACGCTGTGCTGATTTCCTCGCGTCCATTTTTTAGCCACGGACATGTTCCATAATTCTTGTATGTTTCATCGTTTTTTGAAAGCAGCAAAGCACAGACGTGCACGCAAGCGGTGCATTGCAAGCCAAACGAATGCCGTGGCTAAAGTACATAGACCAAATTTGTCAAGCGATAGCCCGACAAGGGAGCTGACTTGTTGCACTATAAGTCAACACGCATACACTGGTAGGCGTCGTCGGCGCTCTCGGCGCGAACGCGCAGTGATGGATCGGTGCACTGGTGGACGCACGGATGGATGCTACGAGCGTCCCCTTTATAAAGGGATGGTGATCTGTGCGCCACCAAGCTCGAACAAAATTTTAGTATTACCTTTTAATTAACGCGGTCTAATGCCTTGTTTAGTCCAGTTATATAATTCGCATATACTTTTTCTGCGAGTACTTTCTGTAAATATTTTTCTTTTCTTTTTTTTTGCATATCCTCACCCTCGTGACTGATTACACATACGCTCCTTCATACATGACTGATTATACTAGTGTTATTAGCACCGTTATATTCTTTTTCTGTGTATCCAATTTTTGTGCTCATTGTACTAAATTATCCCCGCCAATGTAATGCCCGATGAGCATTTAGGTTAATAAAATGAAAAAAAAGTTAAATACTTGTTCCTATAGAAGAAATTCTACAATTCACGGCCCAACTTTCTGTGCCTTAGGGCAGAGTGCCTTGAGTTTCCGGTATTTATTTCTTCCTTCCACCCTACATTTCCGACGCAAATCCTCCAACGATCTTTTACCTATTTTTATCGCGAGCCTGTTTACCTTTCCATTGTTGTCTATAAAACTCGAGGCTTCATGTAGGCTAGTGCCCCAACATAAAACCGGGTGGATATCCCGACATTTAAGTAAAGCATGCTCCGTTGTTTCTTTTGCTTCCCCAGAGCGCGTACACTTTTCTTGTGGCTCTTCTTTGTTGAATCTCGATTTGTAGCAACGCGTTCTAACGCAAACCAACTTCGTTTCAAACAGTAAAGCATTTCCATTTTCATTTAGCGTAAAATTCCTCCCTCCTTACTTCGTCTTCATCCCATAGGTAGGCGTGTAGGTAAACAACTTTATTGATTCGTGAAAGAATCATGTGAGGGGGGGGGGGGTGTGGGGCGAAGCGGAAGCAGGACGACGATGAGCCCTCGGGCCGTTCTAGGTGGCCGGACACTTCGTGCTTCGGCGACCCCTCTGGCCCAGCCTACTGTCCGGAGCTGTAACTCCGGTTACGAGCTGCGCAGAGCAGCCTCCCATCGCTCCTGGTGTTCTGACCGTTGCCACGGGGGCTTGGGTTTGTTTGGGCAACTCACAAAGACGTGATTGAAGTCGGCTCTGGTGCTCGGACACAAGTTGCAATGAGGAGAAGTTTCGCCATGCGTAATAAGGGAGAGAAGGAAAGCGGTCGCGACTGTGGCCGTTTGAAGTTTGCGCCACAAAACCTGGTCACTTCTGGAGAGCGATTTATGTGGTGGGGGATACGTTAGGCGGGAATTTCGGTAAAAGAGTGTGATGTCGTGGTAGCTGAGGAGTCGATCCCTGGCACCGCGAAGCGAAGGCAGGTCGCTTTGAGCCCGGTTGACGAGTGCTCGGGCTTGGGTGTGAGCGGCCGTGTTGCCTGGGTGTCCACTGTGCGCAGGGACCCAGAGGAGAGTGATGAGGCGATCAGGCGGATGAGATAACTCAAGCATTCTACCTGCCGGAGAGTGGATTTTGAAAGTGGCGAAATTACGAATTGCAGCTTTAGAATCAGAAAAAATATACTCCGCGGAGGAGTGAACAATTGCTAACGCAATTGCCGCCTCCTCTGCTTCCAGGGATTCTGTCGAATTTGGAATGGACGCACTAGCGACCAGGTTTTGAAATCCGCCTACAACGGCTATTGCGAAAGCTGGGTGAACTGCATATTCGGCCGCATCTACGTATACTGCTGGAGAATTAGGAGGGAAGCGCTTGTGAAGAGCCTTGGCTCTAGCTTCCCGTCTCGCTCGATTATGTTCTGGGTGAGTGTTTTTGGGAAGTGGCGGAATGCATAGGGTTGCTGCCCACAGCGATTGGAAGTGTGTGCGTGGCCGTGGTATGACCAGGAACGTTGATTCCAAGTCGGCGCAGCAGTACTTGACCAGTTTCTGTAAGCGACAGCCTTTGATATTGACTGAAGAGATGCGCTTCTACGAGCTCTCCCAGAGTGTTGTGCACCCCTAAGTGAAGTAATTTATCCGTGGCTGTTGATTTAGGGAGATGGAGAGCAGTTTTATAGGCAGTGCGGATGAGTCTGTTGAGTTGCTCGGTCTCCGTGGGTGTGAGATAAAGGTAGGGGATGGAATAGGTGATTCTGCATAGGCAAAAGGCCTGAATGAGGCGGCGTGTGTCTGCTTCCCTCATGCCACGATGACGATTAGAAATGGGCTTAGTTAGGGAAGCTGCATTATGAACCGAAGTGCGGATTAACTTTATGGTCTCAGCGTTGGAGCCATTGCCGGAAATATTAGGACAGGTATCCCGCTTTTTAAGGTCAATAACTAGGAGTTCCGATTTAGCCGCCGAGCAGGAGAGCCCAATACTATTGGCGTGCTGAACAACAGTGTCAGCGGCCAACTGTAGTTTCGATTCAATTTCGCCATGGTTGCCGGCATTGACCCAGATGGTGATGTCATCTGCCTACAAGGAGTGATTGATGGAAGGAAGTTGGGCAAGTTTCCGTGCTAGCGGGATTACAGTAACGTTAAAAAGAACGGGGACAAAACCGCTCCCTGGCGCGTTCGCTTGCTTCCTAGCGTGAAGAGATCGGTTTTGAATGTGCCTAATTGTAGGTGGACGGACCTGCTGCTGAGAAAGGCAGTGACATACCTGTGCGTGCGGGAGCCCACATTTAGTTCGCTAAGGGACTGTAAAATGGAGAAGTGAGAAGTATTATCGAAGGCATTGGTCAGGTCCAATGCGAGGATGGCTGTGGTGATGTGTGGGAAAGTTGGATTGAGCACATCCTCCTTAAGCTGTAACATGACATCCTGAGTTGAGAGACCCGCTCGGAAGCCATACATGGTGGAGGGAGAGAGTTTTTCCTTCTCCATGTAGCGGTTGAGGCGATTTAGAATTACATGCTCCATCAGATTTCCTGTACATGAGGTAAGAGAGATCGGTCTCATATTATTAAGGTCTAACGGCTTATTATTTTTGGGGATGAAAGTCACCTTAGCTGATTTCCATTACTGGGGCAGCGTGCCCTGCTCCCATTGTTGATTCATGTAATTGGTAAGAGCGGCCAATGATTGCGAGTCTAAATTTCGGAGTGTTTTGCTTGTAACTCCATCTAGATCTGGAGCGGATGTGGTGCGAAGCTTGCTTAGTGCAGCCCACACTTCCGACTCTGCAATGGGTGCATCCAAGTCTGGATTGGGAGTTCCTGTATAGGTAGGTAACGTTTCTTGCTTTAGGTCAGGAAAATACGTGGTTTTAGGAGCAACTTCAGGGTCTTGCCCTTGTTTCTCTACCTCAAACAAGAGTTTCGTAATTTGCTTAGTACTTACAGAGCACGAGGAGCATGGATCTAACGTATGACGAAGCAGGGACCACGAGTTTGTAGATTGCCGTCAATGTAGATTGCCGTCAAGTCGGTTGCAAATCTGGTTCCACTGTTGTGATGAAAGCTCGGCCGCGTGTTCAGTTACGAGCTGGAGCGTTTGTGCCATTCTCCGTTTTAATTTCCTATTAAAATTTTGCCTGAGCCATCGCTTCTCCACATTCTGATAGGACTCCCATAGGTGGAGCAGCCTGCTGTCTACTGGATCGCGGATATGTTCTGCCGGGGCTACTTTTTCGCTAAGAGCTACGTCCCGGTTGAGCTTAGACGCCCAGTCTTTGTAGTCCTGAATTTCTGTTGTCGGGTGTTGGTCTCGGATTTCGCGGAATTTATTTCAGTCGACAATAGGTTTGAAATGAAACTGCGGACGGAAATTGGCACTGGGCAGTGTAATTGTTAAGATGTAATGATCACTACCGAGGTTGATTCCAGTGTGTGTCCAGTTAGCTTGTCGCACGTTTTTAGTAAAAGTAAGGTCCGGGGTTGTATTTCTGCTCACACTGTTGCCAATGCGTGTGGCTAGCATGGAATCAGTGACTAGGGTGCACCTGTTTCGCTGAATGTATTGAAATAGGCTGGTGCCTTTCCGAGTGTTTCTTCTGTAACCCCAATCTACGTGCGGGGCATTAAAATCGCCGGTTACAACGATGGGAGCGGAGCTTGCTATTTGGATGGCCCTGTCGATTGCTTCGAATACCGCAGTGAGGCCATCTCGAGGATGAGAATAAATATTTAGGATAAAATATGTACCTTGTCCTGTACGACGCGGGAGAAGTTCAAGAAGAATACAGTCAGAGTAAAGATCGCAGAGATCGTATGCTATAAACGAGATATTCCTGTGTATATATGTGGTGGCCCACGGGGAAATAGGATGCGAATGTACAGCCTGATAGCCTAGAAGTTTGCAGGCTTTTAAAGGCTCCTGTACGGAGATGACATCAGGGGCGGGTATAGACTGCTGTGTGTAAAGTGAGATATTGTCTCTCTTATTTTTTAATCCACGGCAGTTCCATTGCCATATGCAGAGTGAAGAGGGTGGGGATGAGGCAAGGGTGTAGGAGGGGGTTATGGCTGCGAAGGCGCTTGAGAGGAGAGGGATTGTGGTAGAGCTTCCAAAGAGGAGAGCCGAGCAACTAACACGTCTAGAATATTCTCTATCTTAGTGAAGCGTTCTGCGATTTGGTTAAAGCCTAAATCAACCTTTTGTCAGAGTTCCCGGTGTTCTTTCCGAATTTTTTACTCGTGCACTTAAGATCATTCTCCGATGATTCGGGCTGTTCCATCATTATTTTTTGCGGGATGGGGGGAGGAATCTGTAAAATCGGTTCCCGGTTGGTCTGCCATGTCAGGCTCCGTGTTAGAAAGGGAGATGGATAGGGGTGAAGATGACGCAGGTGGGACGGCTGCAAGTGTACTTAAACGTTCTAGCACCAGAGCCAACTGTTGCTTTAACTCTTGATTCTCTCGAATTAGGCGTTCGATAGTCTCCTGAGTTTTCGACTTTTCTTTAGAATCGAAGCTCGTGCCACAGGAGCAGGAGGTTTGCTCTACCCAGCTCACCTTTCCGGATTTGGTGTCGAGGTCGCGGCTTTGTGACGAACTTCGTCCAGGGCTTTTGCCTTTGCTGCCACTTTTTCGTCCAGGACTTTTGCTTCTGCTGCCCCGATTTCCATCTTGGATGCTTGGGAAAGACTCCTTCTCGAGCTTGAACTCGTGCTGCTCTTGCTCCTGTTGTGGCCTCTGTGGTGGGCGAGAGGGACGGCTGTAGCCACGTTGGAAGTGTTGCTTGCATGCACTGTCGCCCGTCGTGTGAGCGTCCCCACAGATGACGCACTGCGGAGTGCAGGGGTGGTCTTCCGGGTGCTTCTGACCACAGCTCGAGCAAGTGAGGCGATTCGGCAAAGGACATACATCTCGTCTGTGGCCGACTTGTCTGCAATTGAGGCACGCTTCCACCTTCGGGCAAAAGTTGAAGACGGCGTAAAGGATGCCAAACATTTTCACTGAGGGAGGAAGCTCCTCGGCCATGAAATGAATGAGTACTGAGCGTGAGGTACGCCCCATATCCCTTGCTTGGACTATTAGCAGGATGGGATTCGCCCGGCGTAATTCTCGGAGCAAGTCCTGAGGCGATTCACCATTCCAGGCGCGGTAGATGATTCCTGGCCGTGCCCCGGCCGGGGGAGCTATGTATACATGAAATGCCAGTTTGTTGCCGCGTAGCGTGAGTTCTCGTATTTTGGCATAGTTGGAAACTCGGTCTGCGCAAGAAGTGCACACAGTGAAAATATTCTTGGGCAGGTTGGTGCACACAAGATCCTCCTCGGCAACAGCAGAGTGCAGTCCGCTGTTGGCGACTACAGCCGCTCCTAACTCTACATCGTTGTATTGGGCCAGATTAGCGCCCGCACTCGGGCGAAAGACGATCTTGAAGTCATCGACTGGCAACCGTGGCAGGCGTTTTGAGTTAAGACGCATCACAGCTGTGTCATCGGGCGTTGAGGGAACGCTTGGCGCCGACTCCGTTTTGCTGCGTTTCGTCAGCTGACGCCGCGTTACTTGACTGCGTTCCTTCGGTTTCTTTCGACTGCTGTCGCGGCGAGCGTGTTCGGGCATTCAGGACTACACTCCATTCTTCTGGGTTGAATTCTGTGGCAGGTAGATCCATGCCGCTCACTTTGTACGCCATTGCGTTGCCGAATAGACTTGTGCAAGCGCGACGAAGCGCGAGCCCGACGCCGGTGCCGGTGGCGTTAGGGTTAACGAGGCGGCGTTCCCCCGCTCAGCAGGAGTCGAAGTTTGTAAACGTCCGCAGGAACGAAGAGGTTTGTGGCACTCACCAGCAGCGTCGGCAAGTTGCTAAAGTTCAATAAAGACCACTGTTGGCACCAAAAAAGCAGTCTTGGTTCACGAAAAACTTCGTGAACTTGCTGGTGAGCCTCCTGTTTTTTTTCTCCACTACTCGTCAACGGAACACTTTCCCTGCCCATCTGCTGTCTTTCGTATTCCTTAGGCTCTCTCGAACCCAATTTTCCTCTGAGCTTCTCTCTCCTCAAAACTTGTCCATCTCATAAGCGACTGAATGAACACATTTTATTTCTAGAAAACACACAGAAAAGCGAAGCGGAGCTAAATGCCATTCGGCCTGACGTGGTTTGCACAACATTAAACGTCCAGCAAACAGTGCTACATCATATACCAATTGTTAAAGTGTGTGGAGCAGCAAAGCATAACTAGAACACAATTGCATGAAAATTTGCATTATAAGCTACATAGACATTCAAAAATCAGACAGTGTGGCTGCTTCCATGATATGAAAAACATAGAAAAGACACGTAAATACAATTTCATATACATACACGCATATATTCATACACACATACCAGACCCGCAGCCAGGAAATTTTTTCGGGGGGGGGGGCACTTGCTGCAAATTCTGACTATTTTAGAAAAACACCTATTTTCATCATTAATTTTTGGTAAAAACGCTTACTTCACCAAAATTTCTGGGGCGGGGGCCCTAGGCCCCCCCTGGCTACGGGCCTGACACATGCATATATACACACGCAAGAATATATATATATATATATATATATATATATATATATATATATATATATATATATATATATATATATATATATATATATATATATATATTGAGAGAGAGAGAGATGCGTACATACAGCTACATACGCATGCATATGGTACACAGAAGTGAGAAATAAATAGGAGCAAACTGGCCTGTAATTCAGAGGAGACATATTATATTTGCACTAATCCATTCACAAATAGATCCTTGATGTGATGTTTGAACTGCGTTATTGAGAGGTGAAATTTAATTGTGCACCAAAACGATTCAGCAACAGGATGCGCGACATGTACTTGGGGCTCTACCATACCCAGCACTTGTAGCAGGAACGGGAATTCGTTGTCTACGCAGTGAGTACTTGTGTGTGCTTTGGTGTACTGTCATAGTGCGAAGCTTTTTATAAATGTAAAGTAATTATTTCTATGGGTACAACTGCCTTGCTTTGAGTACACCGTGTTTCATAAATAGTGGACTCCTAGACATCTCCCTTGGCTAACCAAATAATCTCCAAACAGACGGCGCAACGTTTTTCTGTAAGACTTCTAATTTCTGTAAATTACTCTTACTTTTAATGCCCCATAAAAGCATGCTATAATACAAGCGCGAGTATAGACCATTTTAGCGGCGGGTTTTGACGCCGCCATGCTGGGCTGTTAACCTTGCCATGTTTTATCTTGAACAACCAAGCGAACAGCGCTACAGTGGGCGTATACACATGAAAACTGTTCTCTTGGCGCATTCGGCATTTCCTGGCTTTATCATAAGTTCGCGTCACGGGATACAAAAATAAGAAAACATTCGCTTTACAGCTCATGATGGCGGCGCCCATATGCCTTACGTAACATAGTCTATAAAAGAGCGTGGTATATCTTCTTTCTCAGTCAAAGCGGTATAGGTGGGTTTAGTTTGAATATGCACCCAACGGTCATGCTTAATTCGGATCCGAGACAACAGACATGGGTTTTCCAGGACAAACTTTCTTTGAACCACACTCCGAGAAATTTCTGGGACTTAACCTGATCCAGCCTCTTGTTTTTGAACATGTTGTTAGTGTCGGCTTTGTCAGATGTGTTGACAGGCCGGAATACGATGTGATAACTCTTAGATGTATTACGCATGGGCTTATTTTGATGAAGCCAAGTTGCCAATTGGACTAAATAGGTACTTACATCAGCTTCAAGGTGCATGAGTAATTTAACTGTAAAATATGTTAGCATCACCTGCGCGAATAATTTTCGGGAAAGTGAAATGTCGCACACATCATTAATATAGGTTATGAATAGCGACGGCCCTAGGCTTGAACCCTGCGGAACGCTATTTTTTTTACGGTTTTCACTGGGGAAACAATGTTACCAACCATTATATAGTGTTTTCTTTCGCTGAGATAACTTTTAATTAGTTTAGCTGCCACGCCTCCTGCACCGTAATCATGCAACTTGGATATTAGAATGTCATATGTTACTGTATCAAAGACCTTCTTCGAATGAACGAAAGGCCAATGGCGTACGTTCTCTCTTCCATGTTCTTTCGTATTTCTTCTTTGGTATGTAATAGCGCCAATTCCGTAGACCTGCATTTTTGGAGCCCATGCTGTGCTTTATTGATTATCTGGTGTTTTAAGAAAAATCACACAATCCTGGTGTGTATGACTTCTTCAAAAATCACACCATCTCCCGCTAAAGGGGACCATGAGGCGATGCGAAGCAGTGATTCGGCATGTAGAGCCCGCGTTCTAGAGGTGGAGTGGTGAGGGGAAAGGGGAGAGGGGAAGTGGAGAGGGGGAAATGAAAGGGGGAGGGGAAAGGGAAAGGTGATGTGGAGAGGGGGAGGGGAGCGGGAAGGGGGGAGGGAAGGGGGAGAGGTGATGTGGAGAGGGGAGAGGGGAGAGGGGGAAGGAGGATGGGAGGGGAGAGGGGAAGTGGAGAGGATTGCGCATGCGCAGTAAGGGTGGTCACGCCGCACACCACCACCACCGCCGGATTGAACTCCGCCATAACATGCTTCACATCTAAAACTTTTTGAGAGTACAGGTAAAACAGATGTCGAACGGTAGTTTGATAGGCGATAGTACATTCTTAGCACCCCCCTTATGGATACGGCAAACGCGGGCTACTTTTAAATCTGAAGGAAAGATGCCGGTTTCTAACATTGTGTTCATGAGATATGAGAAAGAGGGTGTGAAATTAGTGACGCTACATATTTCGTCGGGTTGGCTGCTATTTCACCAACACCTGCAGCAACATTGTCACGCATTTTACTAATTAGTCTTTCAACTTCACAGGGAGTGACAGGAGTAAAAGAGAGTGTGTGGTAGACGCTTTCTATCTGCTACTGGAGAATCTGTAACACCAGAAGATGTACCTATGTAGTCCGTAGCTTTAACAAAATATTCATTCATGGCTGATAATTCTTCGACATCTGTCTTATCGTCTGCAAAAGCAGTGATACCAAGATGGCCTTATTTATTACGTTCGGTTAAATTATTTAGCTCATTCCAGATTTTTCTGCGATTATCATAAATTCTTTCGAATGTGTATTGGTAATAAGATATTCTGGTTCTCTTGATGTTAGCATTTTGCTTCTTGCGATACATTTTAGACACTTCAAGAAGTGATATATCGCGAGATTTAAGAAAAGCGTGGTACATTTTTTTTATTCGGTCATATAATGCGTTGTTAATCGATGGCTTGCTTATCTTCTTTTTCGAGGGAATTTTCGTTATGGGAAAGGCGCCGTCATATATGTTCTTCAGCTTTTCATGTGGCTTTCACTGACTGTGACAAGAAAAGAGGCTGGTGGCAAAACGTCCTTCACAGTGGAGCTCTTTCAGATCAAGTACAGGCCGTCCAGAAGGCCCGCGATACGGCGGTAACGTTAAACCTTACTGCCCCGACGTGGGAGCCGCCTGCGTCCACCTAAGGGTTGATCTTCAGGACCCGAATAAAGTTGGTCGTACCAAACCGTTCTGTATCCCTTTCTGCGCATACTATATCCCAGTTCGTCGAAGCAAGTTCAGCTTGGAAACGGTATAATGCAATATTGATTTTTACGGTACTCTTCCGTGACCTGTTTTTTTTTTTTTGTGTTGAGGATACTCATAAGAGAGAAAAAATAGACAGTTCGTCCCTTACATCGTATGACAGCAACCCCGAAATACATTTCCTCTTTGAAAGATTTGAGACAGTGACATCAAGTAGCGCCAAAGACTTTTCCAATATGCGGCTAAGCTTTGTTAACGTGTTTGCGCGTGCGTACGAATTTAAAGTCGATTGGAGTTGTTTGAGCTGAGACAGTAAGCTAACATGTTAATGCTGAAGTCATCGATAATTAAAAAAAGGCACGCACATTGAGTGCAGCTTTTGTAAGAGAGTGTCAGGGTAGTCAAAGAGTTCTTTCGTTTTGCCAGTTGGTGGCCGAAAAACCACAACATATGCATTCATAACCTCGACGACAAGGCATTCACTGCACGGTGAAATGTGCCAAAGGTCATCAATTGTTTCCTGCTTGGGTTGTTCGCTGGCGTATAAAACGATGCGACCGCTGCGGCCGGAAGTACTTACTAAGCCACTGTAATTATAACCCACAAATCTTGGCGGGACAATATTTGGTGTTAACGAGGTTTCCGAAAATGTTTGAACATCAAACTTTATTGCCCAAAAATCGAGAGACAAATCAAGATTTTTTTTTATCTTGATACTTCAAGCGTTTAAATGGAGGCCAAGAAGTATGCGAGGTTTGATTAACCAGCTTGTTGAACCCGCTGTTGTCGTATCGTAGTAAAGGCTACTACTAATAATTTATTTTTTTATTAGTAGCCTGTACTGTACAGGCTACTGTTAGGATTCATTACAAAGTCTTGTTAGTATAAGACCCGATTATATAGGCTACATTGTCATTTTTGCTACATCCGCAGGTTCCACAATTCTGAGATATTCAGACGTCTCTGTTTTGTGCCCAAAGGACCTTGCCACCGTTTGTCCCAACAAACTTCCAGCTTTTTTCTCGCTTCTTAGCAATCGCTAAACTGAACAGCTGCCTCGCACGTTTGGTAAGGTTCACATTCACATATATGGGCTGATTTTATTTGAAACCCATATCTTTGGCAGATGGTCTTTGTTTTCTTGCTTTCGTTAAGATAGCGTTCCTTCTGTCACGTCGGACGAAACGACCGATTACACTCCTGTCTCCAGATCTGCCAACATGTATTCTATGACACGTGTCTATGTCAGACAGCAAGATTTGCTCGCCAATGGCGTCCCCAAGCTTCGGTACAAATTCAAATGGCTCTTCGTCACTGGAGCCACCTTTGATTTCTAAGTTATTCGCGCGGGTATATTGCTCCAGCTCATCAAAATTACTTTTCAGTTTCTTCTTTTCTGTTTCAAGGTGAGCGTTTATTTGTCTGGCATTTTTCAGCTCTCGTCACGAAGCAACTTAATTTCAGCTGACAGTTGCTCAACGTCACTACAAAATTTTACACTTTCGCGTATGTCTCTAAGTTCGGCACGCATTTCACGGCGGAAATCATCGAACGCTTTCGTTATTTCCTTTGCCGTGATGAAAGCAATCAACTTCACCCGTATAAAGACAGACCTACAGTTTGGGAGCAGTGCAGGCGTCTACACAGCCTAAAACATATAGCGAGCGGTTTTTGCTCTCTTGCGTTAATGAAGAGATATAAGAGCTGCGAGGACCACAGTCACTGCCGCCAAACTGAGGGGGCCGAAACAGGAACGCCCGCTTTTGTAGTTTTTTTTTTTTCTAGATGACGTCGCTGCCGAGTCCTCGCGCAAGCGCAGAGCTCCTACAGCGGATCTTGGTCCAAGCACGGAGGAAATATCGTAGTGCCCCGTGTGTACTGCGTCGATAGCTGAGGCTAGGCGTGGCTTTTTCGGCCACGGTGAAGTCCGATTCCGGTTTCAGTGGACACTGTCGCCTAGTTGCTCTGCGTAAATGAAGAAGTATATGTGTTGCGAAGACCGCAGGCACTGACCCGTGCAGCCTCATTTGCCCTCTTTCCGTGCACGCCAAATGCGAGGCGCCCTACAGTCCTTTGATTCACGTCCAGACATGATTCTATAGACTATTACACGCTTCTGCCGCGCAATATTACATCTGTTAACATGACCTCCTGCCCGCACGACGACTGTATGCCGTATTTTTGCGAAGCAGTTTCGAGCACTGGCGTGGATCTGCGGTAGAAGGCTTAACAGCCACGCAAAATACGAGGAAGCTTTTATTCACTACAGCAACCGCGATTTTTCCCTCACAGCCAATGCCGCCAATATCGACGCCGACACCACATATTCTGCAAAACGGGCTGTTTACGCTACCGCGTTGAAACCAAGAGGCCGTTTCTGTGAGTGCGAGTGTCTTATTTACTGGAGGCAAAAATTCTCGAGGCCCGTGTACTTAGATCTGCGTGCACGTTAAAGAACCCCATGTGGTCAAAATTTCTGGAGCCCTCCAGTACGGCGTCTCTCATTATCATATCGTGGTTTTGGGACGTTAAACCCCAACAATTATTATGTTATTATTATGTGTTGTTTATTTGCTTTTTTTTTTCATATGTGTTCCCTCTGTCGGGATTTCCTCTATGCCCAACCACGCTGCATGTTTCGGGCACGATTGCGTGACCAGTTTGGCAGCCGAAAGTGACTCCCATTTCGATGCTGTCGAGTCACACCCGGTGGAAATAGGACGTGCTCCGGATTGTCCGTGGTCGAAGGCCACGAACACTTGTCAGAATCCGGTACATCTTCGGATGACGAGGGATCTGTTGTGTTCTGTGGGCGGAGTTGGGACATTTCACATAGAAACAGTTGCGTATATGGGGAAACAGTGAGTCTGTAGTGCGGCTTATTGGAGCACTCTGCCGAGAACAAACACACACATTCTGTACACAGTATTTCGGTGCCACCTTAAGACCACTGTGATAACCTCCAGTTTCATTTCCCCTCCCCCTCCCCATAACAATATCGATTAATCTATTGAAAACCTTGTATGGAAAGCCAGCAATTGAATAAAGGCTAAATAGACAAATGAATATTTGTTAATAAATTTATAAATTCAATCGCCCGTACCTAAGCGCTTCGTCGCTTTCGAGCTATTCGTGTGCGTGAGATTATGTCTCGCAGCTCGTACCTATTTGTGCGCCTATCACTGATTACTGCTCATTGTTTCTCGAAGGAGCACGAGAAATAACCTCCAAGATAAGTTACTACGCGGAGCTTAATAATAATAATAATATCTGGGGTTTAACGTCCCAAAACCACGATATGATTATGAGAGACGCCGTAGTGGAGGGCTCCGGAAATTTCGACCACCTGGGGTTCTTTAAAGTGCACCTAAATCTAAGTACACGGGCCTCAGACATTTTCGCCTCCATCGAAAATGCAGCCGCCGCGGCCGGGATTCGATCCCGCGACCTTCGGGTCAGCAGTCGAGCGCCATAACCACTAGACCACCGTGGCGGGGCTACTACGCGGAGCTTAGAATTTGTGCAAGCGTATGCTGATAATTCCGCAAGCACATAGATGCAAACATTCGCGCGTAATCTCTAGGAACAGAAATATTTTTATACTCCGTATCTTACTTCGAAGAACAAAAGTAGGGAGCATAACGTCCAATAAATTTTAATGTCCGGCGGTCTTTATTGTCTCGTCGATTGTGTTTGCCGCGCCTGCGTTCTCCTATTTAAGCAGTACGTCAGGCAGTTGGTTCAGCTAGCCGTCCTAGCTAAGTGCTGAAGACTGCTCTCTATCGTTATCCATGCAGATCTATTGCAGCAATGGCATTTCTAAAAATGACCGATGTGTAGTTGGTAAACTTTTCATAGAGCTTTCATTTTCAACCAAATGAAACCAACACACAATGAAGCCGAGCAACCATATTGGACCTTACTCGTAGTTTTATCTGTAGAGTAGTAATTATTATATAAATCAAGGTGGAATAATGTGAACAAAAACGCTTGTGTCATCGGCGGAGCACGATCCCACAGCCTCCGAGATGACTTCCCCCTTGGACCATATAGGGTATTTCAGAGCGTGTAAAGAATGGAGTGTTATTATCCAGCGCTTATTAGTTGTGTCGAGCAAGGAAACGACGCGCAACGAAACATTTGCTGGTTTTCGTTCTTTTATAGTGAAGGTCTGGTCACGGCAGATTTGAAACCTATAAGTAGCACGCGAGGGTTTATTGGACGGCTGCCAGCTTGTCAATATATCGCTTGCTACGTGACGCCATTTGGAAAAATAAATTGGCGTTCCACACACGCCGCCTTGGCCCCGAGTGGCGCTAGCGAACACTGCCACGATTACACTCGCGGAAATAACCATCAACATGGACGATAGAACACCCGCCATCGTAGCTGAATTGGTAGAGAGAGATCCGGACGCGTAATTCGAAGTTTGTGTGTTCGGGCCTCATCGCAGGAAGACGTATGTTTTCGTCCACTTTATTTCATGTCTACTGATGTAATAATTACTATACTGATGTAATAATTACTACAGTACGGTAAAAAATGCCCCCTATGCTTTCTTGGCTTCAGTGTGTCTTGGCTGTGTCTAATAAAGAAACCAGCCATTCCCTTCCTTTCGTTCCTTCTTGTCCATTGTAGTTGTAATGCCAGCCTCCGTGGCCTCCCTTCAATGCTGACGGCCACGCTCGACGTGGTTAGAAAACATTTTGCTATTCACTTGACATATGACAGCTCTACGCATGGATCGAAACGCGACGATATAAAGCTAAGTAATGCACGTTGTTTTGTTTTCAGCGCCTACTGTTCGTTTCATATCGGCCTAATTTCGGCTAATATCGGCTTACATCAGAGCCAATATTGCTATCAGCAGGCATATTTGTAGCGATATGACGCGGTTATCCTAAGCGATTGCTCATAGCAGTCGTTTTAGTACAAATGAATGAACAATGTCGTGTTTCATTTGGTGAGAACTCAAGGTTTCGCGATTTTTTTTTTCATACCAAGCTATGCGAAGGTGACCAAAAAAGCACAATGAGCGGTTCATTCATTCATTCACAAAACTTTACTAAGAGTACTGAAGCCCGGTCTTTTCAGACGGAGGCGGGCCGCGTCCACGTCGGCACCGCATCCACCTACCTATATATCCCGCCAGCCGCCTATGTATGGGCGCTCTTGTGGTCGTCTCCTTAACTTGGTATATACCAAAATCGGCATAGGAGAACATGAGTGCTTGACGAACGCGGCTAACATGTTATGACTTTAATAACTTGACATACCTCTCATGTACGTCATGAAACTCTTTCTCTCAGTCACTAGTGGTGCGTATCCGTACCACGGGCACTGAAGTATGAGCCTAATAGGCTTTGGAAGTCTTAACGCGATAATGTCAACGAGCCCGTGTCGTAGAAAAATTGATGCCGGTGTCGGCGGCGTTGTCAATGAGCGAAAAATACTGATAGAGGCAAAGAATAAGCATCGTGGTTCGAGCGGGGATCGAACTCAGGCATTCTGCGTTGCAGTCAAGCATCCTACTGCTTGGAACGGGCTCAGCAAGAGACCCTGAAGAATGGTAATTTTGGCAGAATGTCATGTATGTGTGGTTGCCGTGTTGGCTATTGGCTTTCCTGAAAATTTGAGCAATAAATACGCATTCCTAAGCCTCAGCAAGTTATAGTCGTAAGTTGCTCAAACCCAGAGGAATACGCCGACGATTGCTACTTATACTATGCATATCACCACACCGCAGATTACACATCGTTTTCTTAAACTGACGTCCTTGCCCTAACGTAAGTGTCGACGTTGCGTCGGACCATAAGGCACCGTTTAGGCCCCGATGTTTGCGGTGGCTTATCGTCCGTCAATTCACCTCATAACGGTTGGCTCAAGAAAAAAAAAAGCAGCATAGGCTACTTGCTGCCTGCTTCGCATGAAATCGACCGCTACAATGCTTGGGATCCGCCGGAATTTTTTCAATGTATGGATCAATAATGTTGTCAAATTCTTTTCCCATGAGAATAGAGCTTCATGCAATAACCCATCACAACGCTGTTCTATAAACATATCACTTCACAGTTTTGAGGCACTGATGTCCCATTTGAACAATGGTCTTTTTCATGGAAACATGCAGCTTTATGACTCACATGTCTTATTGTTCAGGCGTCGCTTCTTCACTCAGAAATGTACGCACCTCAAAACTCCGTATCCTATATAAAAAAGCGGCAATGAACGCCGGGAAAATCCACATAGCTCTCATCGCTCTGTCTTGGCGCCTTTCCTTTGCGTTTACCGCATATGCATATGACACTTGCCACTGACTCAAAGATGTTCACGAAACATAACGACAATAGGGAACGAAACTTCTGATCTCTTCACGTAAAAAACAGATAAACGGTTCTTATGCATAGGCTATTGTTATGGCATATTGTGTGTTGCCTATATTGACGTGCTGATGTCACTCTTGAACACTCTTTTTTTCTACGACAACCTTCAGTTTAGCGACAATACGTGCCCGATTTTCTGCATTTATCTCCATGTGTTGGGAAGACGCGACCACTGTAAAACCGTTTCTTCTGGTTGAAAAGGTGCTGAGAGATTTTGCGAAAATACATCTAGCAATCATGGCTCTGCCTCGATGCCTTTTTCTTGGCTTAGTCGCACTGATGTCCACGGTTGCTGTTGTTGCGCAACCGAGGAATCATGCCGCTAACAGCGACCCAAAGCTCTGGGCTCTCCTCGTGGCAAGCTCTAAAGGCTACGACAACTACCGGCACCAGGCCAACATCTACCACGCGTATCAAGTGCTGCACAACCGCGGTATTCCTGACGAGCGCATCGTGGTCATGATGTACGATGACATCGCCAATTCCAGTGCAAACCCAACACGAGGAGTAGTCGTTAATCGTCCCAGCGGTACAGACGTTTACAAGGGCGTCCCCAAAGACTACACAGGAGACCTCGTCAGCCCGCAAAACTTTCTCGACATCCTCCAAGGAAAGAAGGTGAAAGGCGGCAGTGGTAAAGTTATTGCCAGCGGACCGAGTGACCATATCTTTGTGAACATCGTGGGCCACGGAGCACCTGGTCTGATCGCGTTTCATAACGGCACACTGCACGCCCGACCCTTCATGAAGGTCATCAAAAGTATGAAGACGCAGAAGAAGTTCGCGAAGATGGTGATATATATGGACGCCTGTGAATCTGGTTCCATATTCGACGGCCTGCTTCCCAACAATGTGAACGTCTATGCCACGACATCGTCCAACCTTCGTGAGCCTGCGTACGCTTGCTACTACGACACATACAGAAAGACGTTCTTGGGCAGCGTGTACAGCGTCAATTGGATGGAGCACTCTGAAAAGAAAGACCTGCACAAGGAGACACTCTTCGATCAGTTCACTATGGTAAGAATGGAAACCAACACTAGTCATGTTATGGAGTACGGTGACAAGAGCATCGGAGGACTTTCGGTAAGCGAATTTCAGGGTGAAAAGAAAGTAAATCCGGTCGTACTTCCAAAGCTTGCATATGACGCCGTTCCCAGCCGGGACGTTCCCATTGCCATTCTAAGGAGAAAACTCGAAAAGGCGTACTACGCTTACGAAAAGAAAACTTGGAAGGATAAGCTGCGGCAAGCTCTTTTGAACCGGTCATTCCTGAAGAAGAAAGTCGATCAGATTGCATCGTTCCTGGCTCGAGATAACCCGTATGACGCCGACTTGTTGCTTACTTCCAGGCGGCGGCTTACCAACTTCGACTGCTACGAGAAGGCAGTGCGTCATTTTAACGACCGGTGCTTCAATCTCTCGAAAAACCCCTTCGCCCTTGAGCATCTGCAGGTTTTGGTGAATATGTGCGATTCGTCATACAAGCCTTCGCAGATTCTTGAAGCGATGGACGTGTCATGCACTCACCCGACTGTTGTAGGTATTGTGTAAATAAATGTTTTCGAAACTATGAAAGTACGTTTGTTTCAGGGTTTCTTTTCCAGGCAGATAGTGAAACCGCTAATAGCGTGGCACTGCAAGTTATGATTCGTAAGTTCGAAGTTCTATTTTGCTTGTGCGTCGTGTGCGCATGTTTGAATGCATAAGAACTTGCGTGCGACAAAAAAACCCTGCGCAGCACACACTGCTTGCGAATGCGTATATTCCTGATCATTTTGATACGAGGAAAATGGTGTGAGAGGTTCGTTTTTTTTTATTAGACAAAAATCGATGAAGCCCGACAGATAACGAAAAGAAAAATAGTATAGGGCACATTGTAGTTTCTAATCATAATATAACAATTAGGCATGAACGGAAATAAATACGAGAAGAGAATTTGCCGCGGGTGGGGTTCCAGCCGACTGCCTCTCATCCGTCCTGAATTTTGTGGCAAAGGGAAATATTTTGCCCCTGGAAGATCAAAGAGATCTCATGCACTATGCGAATCGATGTAATGCGAAGCAGTCAACTAGGAGAAGCATACACCACAATGTTTGGCTTTGAGGCAAATCGAGGCACTCATGTCATAACATTTCCTTCACAGTCACGTTTGCTCGCATGCATGCACGTACAATCTGGTACATACCATGCTAATGAAACTTATCTTCTGGTGCATACACACATGACCTGTAATTTATGTTCCTGACGCACTCATGTCATGCCATACCACTTTTGGCATAAATGCAGTGAATGAAACGGCCTTGAGTGCGCCAAGATGAACTCTTGTAAACCATGCAGTAAAGGACAGGCATTTCACGAATTTCATGTTACCACCTGCCACTTATGTTCGTCATAATACCCATGCCACGTCATACTTATTCTGACATATATCACACTAGCCAAACAGCCGCGAGGGCACTATGAGCTTGACATGTAAGGCATGAAGTACATGGCATGCATTTCACGATTTTCATGTTATGACCATAGCAAACTGGACGCATTGTCTAGTTAACCTCCCTGCCTTTCCTACATTCCTTCTCTCTCTCTCTCTCTCTCATGTTATGACCTGCCGTTTACGTTCGCCATACTGTAATGCTACGCCATACCGATTTAGGCATAAATCAAGCTAGTGAAAAATGGATAAATTTTTCCGTAACATATAGGACTTTACGCCCGTCCTCGTTTTTTCTGTCCGTCCAAGCACCCCGTTCCCGCTATACAATTCGTCATGACATACCAACTAGCCCAAGCCGCTACCCTTCTAATTTATAGGTAAGTAGGCAGAAATATTTTTCGGGGGGGGGGGGGGGAGGTTCAACCATACTTTATGCATGCGTTTGTATGTGTGCGTGTATATATACGCAAGCAAAATTGAACTTTTGGCAGGGGCTTGAACTCCTCCCCCTCCCCTTGGCTATGACTGCGTATCCAAAGGGGGGGGGTAGCGTAGCCCCAGTGACTTTCGTGTGCACAAAGTCGTAGGCTGCTAGATAGATAGATAGATAGATAGATAGATAGATAGATAGATAGATAGATAGATAGATAGATAGATAGATAGATAGATAGATAGATAGATAGATGAGGATAGATAGATAGATAGATAGATAGATAGATGGATGGATGAGATGATGGATAGATAGATAGATAGATAGATAGATAGATAGATAGATAGATAGATAGATAGATAGATAGATAGATAGATAGATAGATAGATAGATAGATAGATAGATAGATAGATACGCTCAAACTGTTAGAAGTTCTCTAAGAAATGCTTCGCATTTGAAGGCACATAACCCAAAAAATTATTCAGCAACGTCCCTGTCGGACCATTACTTTTCAAATGCCAGCAGCCCCAACGTCGTTGAAATGCACACGTCTCCTTCACACTACATTTAATGAACAATTGGTGCGAACCTAGCGAAATCAGGCACATAAGTACAATTCGTGCCAGCCAGTAGTTTATATTATCTGCGCAACAAAGTGATTACAAATATCATCAAGCTTACTTGCTTTAGTCGTCGTATTTGTTCAATATTCATTTCACCGTACATGATACCCTACATTCCTAATTCATTCCATTTGTCATCATGGCTGTTAACCGGCAGTTGTACTGGCTCGATGATGCATTGTTTTTCCTTTCGTGATCTCTAATCTTCCATTTGCATTTCACCTTCCTCTAAAGTTACCTTCATAATATTACCACCGTACATCGGATATTTGATATTTGACACGTGGACACATGTAATGCCTTCGACGAGAGGCAGTCACCATTATCAGAAAAAACTGAATATTTAAATAATGTTCTCTCTAGATGAGTTCGAGCGTGTGCGGGCGTGCGTGCCGTGTTATGTAGAGTCTCGCACCATGAAAAGGGTACTAATTCCTGCGAAAATATTTCGGCAGCTCTGATGCGGCCTCGCGTTCATTCAGACCGTCACGCGCCTCGGCGAGCAGTGAATTTTTCTACCGGCCGCAGCGGCTGCCATCAGTCTTGAATGAACATCTATGCGCATTTTTTTTTATATTGCCTTAAGTTGCATCTCAATGTTCATGACCTTTGGCCTCAACGTCCGAAGATTCAAGCTGAGAAGTTCATCTTTTCGCTTCAAAGAGCATTCTTAAATCTTAAAGAACTGCGCTTAGTAATAGCGCCTTCTAGGCGGTGATAAATTGAAAAAAAAAAAAAAAGATAGTTGTTTGCCCCATACAGCTTTCTAATTTTGTTCATTGAGTTCCACCAAATTATGTGTGCGTTATGTTGTCTTCAGACCGTGCCGTAGTGCATTATTGAAATCATAAAAAAGCGCGACTAGTGCGAAGTTCCGTAAATTTTTTACTGCGACTCTACAGCGCCAAGTATAGTGTTATGAGCCGAACAGCACTGTCGGGGAAACCAACTGGACGTTACGTGAATTGCGCTGACGAACGCATACCTTGGTTTCTGCTCTGTAATATACCTTCGGGATAGCGTGAATGTGTTTCTTAATAATGAAGTTTTGTATCTCGGTATAATGTCACGAGCTTTTAATTCACTTCTTATTTCACTACTATTGTTATTACTTTTCATTCACTACTACTTTTACTACTATTCATTCAATACATTCATTTACCAAGTGGTGTCAAGGACGCTTTCTCATAAGGCTTCACGGGACGAGACATTACTTGCACCGCGTGAGAGAGCACATTCGGGAATTTACTTCGTGCTCGCTTTGATTTATTGGATAAGAGGACACGCACTACACGAGGAAGTATTTCTCAACGCAATCTTAGACCTCCAATCAGCGCGCTGGAGCGCAACCACAATGCACAATATGCCCTAATCGCTGGCATCAGAGTGTGCTTGTTATGCGAACACTCCTACACACAAAAGATTGCTTTCACTTCCAATATCAGTGACGCCTGAGGCGTGTTTCCTATTTCGCGCGAACAATAAGCAGTGATTATCCTTATCTTTCGAGGGCCTTTCTCTAACAACGACTACGGTTGCGACTCACTGGTCAAGATTTATCGATACAACGGACAATGCGCCATATCTCTCATGTACGACTGTCGTCAGCACACGGTCAGATGATCAGTAGAAAGTCATTGTAAAAGCCGTCAGTGCGTAGGATGAGCTGATTACAGGCCGCTTTATACTGCGCAAAGTTTTCCCTAGTTAAATTGTTCTCGCAGTCCAGGCGCTGGCTTCATGATGCCTAATAGACGGTACAAGAAATATTCCTAGGCCGGCTTTGTCTCTTTTTCAACCTTTTCTATGAGTGACGGTACATAGAAAAGGGCGTTTTGAAGGGTATATTTGAATCTAATCAAAAGTAGGCCTGTGAAAGCATACACAAGTTCAAGGAAACAGAAAGCACAAACACGGTATCATTACAATTTGTTTTTTCATTTCGACATACAGGGTTTTGATTTCGGCATACTGCTCTTAGACACAGCGGAAAAAAGTGTCAAAAATAAGCCTACAAATAAGATTCGTGCAGGAAGTCTTAATTGTGGGTGGCGAAATAGGCTATGTATCTAAGGATCCAGCTCCGTTGGTTGGCTAAGCCGGAGGCCTTCGGGACAGAATTGTGGAAGAAGACATAAAAGCAGACATGGGAATAACTTCAGCAAGGGTGTAACTGTCCCTTAGCGCATTGTGGCGTCACAAAATGGGCCCTATACACCACAGGAGTCGCGGTATTGTTGGGGTCAAAGAGCGGTCACAGATAGGGTTAGCGAAGGCCCGACACAAAGCATTCATGACGTTGCATTTTCCTGGCGATTTATGCCACCAGGCTAATCGCACCCTCACGGATGTAAAAGGCCGCGTGTCGTATGCCGTATTGTTTTCGACTGAGCAGATGTCCATGAGCATCTTCAGGAAAATGTGGAATGGGGTCCTGTACAACATGTGTATGGGCTTCAAAATTTGCTTTAGCAAGATCCGGCAAGACCACTCGCGGCGCCCACTCAACGCCTTTGTCGACAGCTGTAGAGCCCACACATTTGTGAGTTTTATTAAGGTGAAAGCCCTAGATGCCTCATCAAGCGCGAAAACTGACCGTGGGCGTCCCGCGGCGTCGGGGATAACACGACTGATGCAAGAAATCATTACGCGATGACGTCACCATACGACATCATGATGGCGTCACAGATCGGCGAAATTTATGGCGTCATTGTGACGTCACGTGACGTAACATCGTCATAAATTATGCATCGATGACGTCATCGTGAATGACGTCATGAAATGCATCTTATCTTTGTCAACGATAGGCCCATCACGGAGGCAGTGTAAAACCAGCTGAGGTGCCTTCGATCCTGGAGGCTATGCAAAACCACAGTAGGTGCAGAAAGCCTTCCGAGCGTGGCGGCGCAGGAACAATACATCGACTGAGAAGAAAAATAGGATGGTTTTCGCTATCCAGGCGTCTCAGTTGTGTGCATAAAGGGCCTTGTGGTTTTTTTTAAGGTAATCACAACCAAAATATTTCACGTATATCCTATGTAGAAGCCGAGAATACGAAAATTGCTTAAGTGGAGTATGCTTTAAATATGACATGTGCAATAGCATCATGATATGGTGACATGCATTACAAGTAGCACACAACCTCGCCAAGTCTCTTGACTACAAAAGCCCGGAAGTATGTGCCATAACAATGAGATCGCAACAGTGCCCTCTTTAAGAGGCCGTGCTACAAATTTGCGGTGCATATAACGGGCGCATTATTACGTTGTTCAAGAAAGCTGGAAAGTATTTCATATCAAATAGTGGTTCCAGGTGAACAGTTCCAGGTGAATAGGTATGCGCTATCTGTGCGCTAAAGGGAATTTTCTTTTCCTCTCAGCACCTGTTTCGTGACATGTCAGTTTCCGATGTAGCGACATTCCTGTTGGGTCACAAACTGGAATGTCGGAAAATGGGATGTCGCGACCTTCCCTTTCGCGTTTCGTGATACTCAAAACACTGTGCATCTACCCCCATCTACCACACTTCGGATGTCCACCATCAGCCAAAGAAAAATATTAGGTAATCGTAATGTTCACTTAGGTACTTTGGATGGCGATAGCCCCTAGCGTTTAGGAGCGCCGCCACACAGAGGCGACTGTCATGCCCTCAAGCGATCGTGGCGCGAAGGCCACTTTACCACGGAGCCGGCACTTGGCGGAACGAGGGGTAGGCGCGCAGTAGCCCTACGTTTGCGTACTACGTACCCACAAATCGTCAAGTTTCTATGGTCACTTATGCTGAACAAATGTACTAGTTTGTGCATATTTGTAAACTCTATTTGCTGCGCTACCAGCAGGAAAGAAGCAGCGAGACAGGAAAGAGCGCAGACTACCAACAATGTGGTTAGGTAGGAAAGGAAAAAAAATGTGGCGCTTGGTACAAATGCGGTGTTCTTTCACTGCTCTGCCAGCGGTACAGTTTTGTAAATGAATCTTTGTGTTGTGCGCATCGTGATGGCGTAGTGTGGCATGCCTATATATATTGGCTTCTTCAAACTGACAAATAACAGTTGGTAGTCTGCGCTCCTTCCTGTCTCCCTCCCTTTTTCCTGCTGGTTGCGCAGCAAGTCGAGTTTACAAATATGAACCAACTAGTCTGCGTAGAAGTATTGCTACTTTGTGCAGTTTCGATGCGCCCCTATCACCCTTGAATTAGTTTTCATTAATTATCCGGCAAATTAATTGTCCCTTTTATACTCTAAAAGTATGCTCCAATATCGCTTCTCTCTCCAATATCATATATTTCTGGTAGAACGCACAAACAACGGCCTGCTTAAACAGCTTCGCTGTTCATAACATCGTATTCGTGAGGATACGATGGTCTCCCATTGGAGGCTTTCAAACGAGGCTCATCAGCAGGATAGCTGTGAACTTGGCTGATTGGCGCACAACTATTCAGAACAAATGGCACAATATTAGGAGGTAGTAAGGATGACAGAAACAGCGCTGCCTAGCAAATATTCTTTATGATATTTTCAATTCCAATATTCTTGCTTCTCTGCGCAGCTGGTGTTTGCTCTATATGTAAGGTGAAAACGCAAGAAACAATGGTTGTTAGTCAGCGCTCTGTCTCTCGTCCCGTTGTTGAACTGTTCGTTCCGCTTGGACTCTTAGCGGCGCTGTGGACAACTGTTTATTCAAGTGGCATTAAAAGGTTTTGTTTCACGAGTTTGGAAGCGCTGTGCCTTGACTAAAAGTCCCCTGCTTGCAGGTTTTCTAGATTTCCTTAGCTGCTGATACACACGGACAAAACAGCCATATGAAAGAAGCTTGAACTGTTTCGACAGAAACAGGATGCCATCTCTTCTCTTTGAACAGGGTCGCTTTGTTTCTCAGAATAACTACTGCCTCGAGACTTTTGGCTGTATCAAAAAGGCCATGGTCGGTTTTAACCTAGCAAACAAAAACTCAAAGGCCCCTTATATATTCGCCTAAGATGACTCGAAGACGAAAGCCATTCTCTTCTTCTTTTTCTCAATCGAAGTATTGATCCTAAACCCCCCCCCCCCCCCGAAATCTTTCTGGTAATAAGGCGGCAATAGGCGCTAGTTGGTACGTATTTATGCTTGTGATTCGCTGCCGGAGGACTCGGACCAGAGAAAACGAGGAAAACAACACAGGGTGATGCGCAAACTCACAACTACTTTATTTCAATCATGTACAGCCCTATGTACGTACAAGAAAGAAAGGAACACGAAAATACCGGGGGAGGGGGGGTTAAGTGATTAGGCAGTAGAACACAAAAATAAGAAAAAGAAGCGTATTAGGGCTTCAAACAATGTCAATGAGTCCTCCGGCGGCGCATCAGAAGCTTGAAATCTTTCTGCACTTAACGGGGTTTTGCACTGCCTCCAAAATCGGAGGCATTGCAAGCTTTCGGCACTTCACCTTGCTTTGTCCCACCACTGTGATCGGCACAATTTTGACCATAGGTCGGCAAACTCACTCACGAGTCGACTCACTCAGGCTCAGATCGGGCCGTGAGTCTGAATCTGAGTGAGTCCTAGTGAGTAATAATTTGGTGAGTTTGAGTCCGAGTGAGTCCGGCTGAGGAAAATTTTGTATGAGTGTGAGTCCGAGTGAGTCTGGTTGAGGAAAAGATTGGGGAGTCTCAGTCTGAGTGAGCTCTAAGCGCAAAATATATTTCTTGAGTGAGTCTGAGTGAGCTCCACCTTCTATTGCCGACCTATGGTCCTATCTACTCATCTTCAGGCTTACTTATCAGCCATATATCGGCTTACGCTTATATTCAACTCTATTCACACATATCTCAACGCACTAGCGTTCACGCGCAACCTCTATATAAATTGTTCAGAGGCGTGAGGGGCATGCCCTACTTCCGCAAACTCTTTCACGGGAAGTTCTTCATAAAAATATCTCGTGTGAGTAGCGTATTTCATAACAATGTCCTTACTCAATGGAAACCACTTATAACACGTATTTGAAAGTACAAGACCAAAAGGCGTATCGTAGACCACGAATTATGTCAAATATCAGCATTCAAGAGCATTAACGTCATGATCACAAGAGCTAATTTTACGCTAGCGGACTCATGAGTCGACTCTGTCGGGCTCGCTCAGACGCAGGTCAAGCCGTAAGTCTGAGTTTGAGTGAGTCAGGCTGAGTAATATGTTGGTGAGTTTGAGTCCGAGTGAGACCACCTGAGGAAAATTTTAGTGAGTCTGAGTCCGAGTGAGTCCGGTTGAGGAAAATTTTGGTGTGTCTGAGTCCGAGTGAGCCATAAGCACAATATATATTTCTTCAGTGAGTCCGAGTGAGCTGTACCTATTTTGCCGACCTATGCGTTTGACCGAGCGATGATGCCATGTGATGACACCATAGTGGCGTCATAATGGCGTCGCACATTTTCGCAACCTGTGCCGTCATGATAACGTCATCACGTGAGGATGAATTTTTGCATCACTCGTTTTGACGCCACCGACGCGGCACGCCGACGGTCAATTTTCGCGTTTGGTGAGGCATCTAATGCTTTCGCCTTATGATATATTGCATCGGCAGCGGTGCCGTACTAGTGCAGTGTCATCAAGGAGCTGGACACGTAATAATTTATGCCAGCCGTTTTTTCAAGCGCAACTATACTTTGGCGGAACAAGAATGCTGGGCAGCTCTTTTCCCGTGCACAAATTTCGTCCTTACATCCATGGACGACCGTTCCCTATCGTTACCAACCACCACGCTTTATGCTGGCTGGTGAATTAACGTGAACCGAGTAGATGACTGGTATGTTCGTCTCTTCGACTACTGAAGCACGACTAAGTCATCTTGTACAGGTCTGGGCGTCACCACGCTTATGTAGAATGACTCTCCTGCCTTCCTCTGAAAACGACGGAGTGTGACGAAGACAGCTTTGATTACTGTTTTTGCCTCCATTTATTGCACATTCCCAGACACGAGGACATTCAAGGTAGAGCAAGAAAATGATAGTAGTTTGGAACAGCTATTTCTCTCTACATCGTGCCCTGAAGCCACCCGTCACTTTTGCGTCCGTGAAGGCCTGCTTCACAAGACCAATTCTTCGGGTAAAGACGCACGCTTCATTCTGGTCGTGCCACAGAGTCTACGATTGGACATACTGAGAGCCGTGGACGACGATGTGACTGGTGGTCATCTGGGGCTCATCAGAACTTTAGACCGGATTCAGAAGCCCTTTTACTAGCCCAGAATGAGAGACACAGTGAAGAACAATGTCGCAAGTCACGAACAATGTCAACTCTATAAGCACCCTCCGACTGCTCCGCCGGGTCTTCTCCCACTGAGAACGCCTTGTCTACCCTTTGAACAAGTAGGTATCGATCTTCTGGGACCATTTGCACGATCATCTAACGACAATCGATGGGTGATAGTATGTGTCGACCACCTGACCCGCTACGCAGAAACGACGCCCATCACCTGACCCATTACGCAAAGACTTGGTTGTACCATCTTGAACAGCCGCGTGCTTGGCAATGTTTTTCCCGAAGAAGCCCGCCGTATTACTCGTATTCGTCATCGCGGCACCGATTGAGAATAATAATAATATCTGGGGTTTAACGTCCCAAAACCACGATATGACTATGAGAGACGCCGTAGTAGAGGGCTCCGGAAATTTCGACCACCCGGCGTTCTTTAACGTGCTCCTAAATCTAAGTACACGGGCCTCAAACATTTCCGCATCCATCGAAAATGCAGCCACCGCGGCCGGGATTCGATCCCGCGACCTTCGGGTGAGCAGTCGAACGCCATAACCACTAGACCACCGTGGCGGGGCGCAGCACCGATCGAAAGAACGCTATGACAGCTGACGTCTCTCGGTCTCGTACACCAAATGAGCCACTGTGGGGCTGTGGACCCCGCAACGTAAACGTGGCTTATGCGAAAAGTTATTACCCCAGTACACTGACCAATTCGTCAATGTTGATCGCTTGAGCGACTTCGCGTACGTGGTGGCACACTTGATGTTACCTGGCCGCCGCTCAAGTCAGACCCAGTTGGTACATGTTTTTATACAGGAAATAAACAGTGCATATACGACTTAAATAATAATAATAATAGTTGTTGGGGTTTAACGTTTCAAAACCCACGATATGATTATGAGGGACGCCGTAGTGGAGGGCTCCGAAAATTTCGACCACCTGGGGTTCTTTAACGTGCACCTAAATCTAAGTACACGTGCCTCAAGCATTTTCAACTCCATCGAAGCAGATACGGGGCGAAGCGAAGGAAACACACGAGGGCGGGCGCTGTTTCCTTCGCTTCGTCCCGTATCTCCGCTGTTTATTCCTTCTATAAAAACATGTGCCAAGTAGCCCGCCTTTTACCGTTTGTTCAGTTGGTACATGTTGCCCGTCTTAACCGGTTTCATCCTACACATCCTCAGTTATTGGGACTTGCCAAGCGGGGTCCGTCTGGGAACCGGGGAATGCAACGGGTATGCGCCAAGCAAGGAGAAGAAGACTTGAAATACGTTCGCATATTTGTGTAACGTCAATCACTTCTGCGTATTTACGAGACTTCGTCCTGCGGCACAGATGTAGTCATGCGCAGCCTAAGCTTAAACAAAATAACAGCACATGACAGATAGTGGTGCTGCGGCCTAGCCGTAACAACGGAAAGCTACTAAGAAATGAAACATGCATTCCGAACCGGCTAATTCACACGGAAGCAGCGAAGGTACACTCGAACACATGTTTTATCTCGTCGTAGCTTTCCGTTTTTTACCGTTGGGCCGCGCCACCAGTATCTGTCATCTGCGGCTAATTTGTTTCTGTTGAATTTGTGTATGAGTGTACAAATGTGCCTCTAGTGCGAGTTCCGAAAGTTGAGCATGTCAGCTAATTACAACAGCATTTGTCAAACGTTATTACTTAAATCGGAGCGATGTGCTTTTATTAGAAAATATGCCTAATAATTACGCTAAGAAATAGTAACAACTTGCGGTATGAATGGAAGCTAGATGACACGACCTTGTAAGAGAGGTGAAAAGCAGTGTCACTTCGTTTATGTATGTGGAGCTCATAATATTGATTATGCTATAACCAACTATACAGATCATTAGCTCCATAGGTACGTTTGCAGTAAGTACGGAAATATTTCCCTTTTGGCAGCATTTGAGTTCAGACCAACGTGTATGCGACGGGGACTCCCATTTTTCGCCAAGCTGCATATGACATGGAAAACAATTCACCAAAATTTCATTTTTTAAAGCTGCGCATCAAGACTTTCAGCGAGAGTAAGACAGCGTGGCACACCGTGATATTGTGAAGAAGGAACTATTTTGCTGGAAATGAGGTACTACTTGGTTTTTGTTTGTTTGTTCACTGGAGAAGCACATGTCCTAAACAACACAGTGCATATTCATAGACAATTTGCAGCGTAAGCAGAAAGATACCGGCCGAAGAATGTTGTACACATGACACCAGAAACGCTCTTTCGTCCCGTGTGCTAACACTGCAAAGACGAAATGTACGAGTAGCTCAGCGTCTCGAGACGCAATATTTTCTTGCTTCGTGGTATTTTTTGTACCATCTCGGGATCACGTCGCATTTTCGTCTGATAAGTTAAATTATAAGCAATTATAAAATTAGGTCAACTTCATTCAATCAGCATCGTATCGCGCGATCTTTCGACTGTCTCTCGCATCGTTTTGCTGCTTCCTGCGATTCTTTTTTTCTTTGTGTCGTGCTTGTATGAGTTGCAAAATTAGTGAATAAATTTCGCATGCACAGATGTTCCATCAGACAATGTTATATGACTGTCGGACGCTCTACGCTTATAAAGTTTCTCTTGAGTGACAATAAGGGAAAAGTAGCGTCGTATTTTCCCAAACAGCATCAAGCGAAATTCCGCAAGAAAATACCGCTAAGGCAAAGGCATGCGCTTTTGTTGAATTTTTTTCAGTGCTTCCTACGTCATTTGCTGGGGTCAGTGTAGTGCGATACCGCAGACTACTGCAGACGTTCTCTTTTTTTTTTTTTTCTTTTCATGCAGCGCATACTGATCTTTACGTGTTAAGTGTGCGCTGAAATGCCTTCAGTTTATTGACACTGACCAAAAAATGACACATTTTATTGGTTGCTAACCCAAACTACGTGGGTTCAATTCTGGCGGCGGCAGTCGCGATTCGATGGAGGTGAAATGCTGGAAATATGTATTGCAAGATTTAGGTGCACGTTGAAAAACCTCAGGTGAACAAAATTTACGGAGTACTCCACTACGACGTACCTCAAGCCACATCGCGGTTTCGGCAGACAAAACCCTAGCAAATATTTAGCTTCAGTTAACCGCGTTGAAAGCAGAAACACGAGCCATCGCATATCTCACTTCTGCCAATAAAAATATGGAGCTCAAGAATCTCGTATGAATAAACGCATAATCCAATACATTTTTTATACTGTGGTCACCTGTTATATACGTATTGCAAGATACATATTGTTAGCTCACGTAAACAATATATTTCAGGCGTTTGTTTACAGTTGAGATGAACCTTATACAGAGCAAGTGACACTTCCACTGCCTCTGATGATCACTGGAAGGTGCGCCATCCCGTAAGCTGGGCTACGCACTCGAGCAGATCACAAATCTCAAGGGGCACTGCTCGCTCTCAGCTCCTGAAACCATTCGCCTTGGATGGTTCGCCAACCAATGGGCGCGTCGGACTCTTCGTCGTAGGTGCCACCCTTACCCATCGTGTACATGTCGGAGTCATCATAGTTGTCATCATATGCTGCGTAGAAACGAAAGAAAAGGAAGAAATAACGAAAGCCGTTAGATCACAATGCTTAGCAACGTGAGACGTAGAGCATGCCGTGAGATGTTCCAGTCCCCTAAAGGAGGGAACGATGTTACACGATGAAGCGTAATCACTCCGACTATTAACCGAATGATATAGTCAAGCGTCCTTGCACCTCCTTATGGTTTCCAAATGCCACGTTCAGTGACGGTTAATTCGGAATAACATCAGTGAATCTCGCAAGTCAGGCATTTGTATACTGGAAAAGCTGGAAGCGATCACGGTAGCCTGACACGGTGTCATTAAGGCTTGGGGCCTTGAAAGGAAAGCAGTATTTCTGCCTAAATGTGTGAATACGATAGCAAGTTTCAGTGACATGAGTAAAAGAACGTTGTTATACCGTCACGCCTTGTGCAGGTGCATGTGCTCGCTTTGACCATTGCGGGTCTCCATAACAAAGTGAACTGACAATCTACAAATACCCACTGGTTATCGTGTTCCTTGTTTAGCGTCTAGTTCACTGATATTCATCTTTATTAATGGTCCTGTTATCAAACCGGCAGTAGTAGTGACGCTGAGTGATAACACAACACTCGAGACAATATAATGAGCGTGTACAGTCTACGCTGGCCCTTCAGAGCGGCTTTTTTTTTTAATTGTGGGAAATTATTTCACTCAAGTGGAAAACGTGCCCAGCAGTGAAAAACCGCGAATTGTTGCAAATGTGGTTTTGTAGTCGACGTCGGCAATAACTACCAACGTAATTACTGTCCTCAAACCTTTGAAAAGCGTCAGGATTTGTTGAATGTTTATAGATTTCTTTATACGGCTGAAATTCAGCAATACATTCGTTAAAATAAGACTTCACATGATAATATACATGAGCACCGACGGTGTTTATTTGGGATTAACTACCGAAAGTGTAAAGCGCAATCAATACAGGCCCATCACTTTATTTCGGCAAACTCAACAACACAACAAGTAACCCGGCAGCTCATCTAATCATCTGACACGACCACGCGGTCAGAAGACTCAGCTTGACATACTCACATTCCGACAGGCTCGAGCGGCCCTTGCGTTTGATACCCACAGCCTGGAAGAAGACACCCAACTGTTTCGAAAACTTCGCTGCGCACAGCCGAAATACGAAGGTTGGACACTTATTTTGATATGCAGTAATCGACAGAAGACATTATTGAATTAGTGGAAATCATAGCCTTCACCTAAAAAGAAACTGAAGTATGTAAAAAAAAACTATTACAAAACGCGCGTCATTAAGATTGTCTCACTTAATCAAAGACACCGTTAGTTCATCGCCGCAATTTCTTCGGCAAAGCGAAGGCGTTCTCCTGCAGTACGCCCTTACTTTGTATCCTCCGCATCCTCTGTGGACAGTGCCCTTTTCCGGAGTTACATCGTAAATGTGTCTGGTTGCATTCATTGCTTATTCATTGATTGACGTGCCCAAGCTAGTGTATGTGATACTGTGCTTGCTTACACACGTTCCAAGTTAGGTTTGATGTTCCAGTGAATAAAAAATTATTTGTGAATGTTTCCGCTGCTCTTTGTTAGGGCCAGTGACGTGCGTCGTTTTCCCTTAATTGGTGCTTCAGCATACTTGTTTCAGCATACACGCTAGCAATGAATAGTTTTTCATTACTGTTCCCCTACCTCTGCTGTGAAAATATTCGTTCCTGCCTGACTAGGACGGGAGGTGGGTCCTCTGTGAGGCACCTGTGGCTAGCAGCGAATCTACGGACAGTTTGTGTTGGCTTCACCTCCTCTTATGCTCTTCATTTCATTGATTATATATATATAAATAAAGCTTCTTTTCACTTGTGCGTCAAACACCTCGCTTTTGCTATATATATATATATATATATATATATATATATATATATATATATATATATATATATATATATATATATATATATATATATATATATATATATATATATATAGGGGGACAGAGAAACAGAAAACCTAACGATGTACCCCACCCCCACCCGAAAAGTTTGCGGAACGCAGAATTTTCGAGAAAGCTATATTCCCGCTTTGTCTGAGACCATAGCCTCTAAACAGATGTTCCAGCCTGTAGTTGGCATTGGAAACTGCATTGCCATGCTAGATTAGAAGCGTCGTGCGCTAACAGAGGAGAAATACGCATTTGCAGGGGAGCCCACGTTCCGTTAACTTTTGTGGGCGGGTGTACGTCTACAGCGGAAGAAGAAAAAAAAAAGACCAAGCACTGCATGGCCAAATATGCACTTACGTATTGGCACTCATTGGCGAGATCGTCGCGTCGTTTCTCGAGGCATTTCTAGGGGGACAAAAAGGAAATGTTATTGCAAAATGCGAATCTCGAGCGTAACTGTCAGCGCGAATAGTCTTCTTTGTTGTAGCGTAAGCAGAAAGGTCAGAGCGCTGACCAACATTTGTGATGCACATGGCAATTCGTGACGTCTCTGTGGCTATAACGCTTCAATGCACTGATGCGGCAATAAACGCTTTGGTGTTCCGGACCTGTGAACTCTTCTCATGTTGTTCAGAAACAATGCGATAAACGGTTTATGTTAATGCGCGATACTGTTTTACAAATTATTGCGATAACCATTATACGGATACTCTCGGCTGGTTTTTGCCGTCGCCGTTATGTCCCGGATAGGTATATGTATGTACATATACATAAATCCACAAAGAAAAATAAATCAGAAGGAAAAAATTTCCTAAGCGCGCCACCAGGATTCGAACCTTCGACCCCTCGCAATGCGCTGCGTTAAACAACTCGGCCACGCGCCACCGGATGTTTAGCGTAACAACAACGAGCTATTTATATACACCATTTAACGCTAACAGCACCCAGAGCTCGGAGGTGCTTCATTGTGTGTAGTATCACCCGCGAGATTCACCGAAGGGCGCGCTTTTAGCAACGCTCCTACATTTTCCTTCGGTTTGAAAGCTGCCCTTGAGACTCGCACTAAAAGGTGGCCCGTTTCTGTACTCACTGACGATGTGGAACGCCGAGTAAACAATTCGTCGAACGCCACCGCGCGGCAGGAGGCGCGGAGGGATCACTGCACGCGCCGCAGTTTCAAAGCAAAAGAAGTCCAAGAGCATTGGGTTGTAGCGCGCTCCTCAAACAGGAAGAAGTAACAACCGTAACAGTTCGCGCTCGTCCTGTGTGTACCTGTGCGTTCTTTTCGAGTGTCCTTCCTTGTGTTTGAGCAGCGCGCTGCAAGTGCCGACCTCTGACCGTTGTTAGTTCGCGGTCGTCCTGTGCGTGTTCTTTTCGTCAGTCATTTGCACTCAAGCGGCGCGTTGCAAGTATCGAGCTGCTTGCCGTTCTTCGAGTGACATTCTAATTTGTTGCTATTGCATTCATTGCTTCGCCGTTGCGGCGAAAGTGTGACTTCTTTGGAATAAAAATACAAGGCTATTGTGATAGTTACTGACGCATAAGCATGCGAGAGCAATAATGATATTATGAGGCATGCCATAAAGAGGGACTCCTCAGGAATTTTGACAACACGGGGTTCTTTAACGCGCACCTACGTAGATCTCACTACTTGGGTGTTTTTGCGTTTCGTCTCCGTCTAAATGCGGCTGCCATGGCACAGCATAGAACCTGAGACCTTCAGCTTAGATACGTTCCCTTGTAAGGTGCCACGGCGGATGCACTTATATTTGTGATACTCGAAATGCGAGCGCGTAACTTAAAGAGGGACTTAGGAAGAAAATTACTTGTCCTTGTCTTCCTAATTCCCTGTTTAAGTTACGCGCTCGTATTTCAAGTATAATGTATCACCAACTCGCCCGATAAGCCATTTTGGCACTTATATTTATGCGCATTTAAAAGAAACCCCGGTGATCGAAACTAATCCCAAGTTCTCCACTACGGCATGTCCCATAATCATATATTGCGGCTTCGGCGCCTGAAACCGCTGAATTTAATTTAACCTTTCCATGCGTTTCTTTTTTCAAGGGACAGCATCGGCTCTTGCTCCATCACTGCACTGTCTGAGCAATACCTATAACAGTACTACTAAAAGTGATTCATATTCATGTGAAGAGGAAGAGTGATATGTGCTCTTTGGTAGACTCGTAAAAAATGTTGCAATGAGTTAGCTCTGCTATGCCATGATAACGTAGCGTTAGCAAAGGTTCAGCTGATTGTACTTAGCTTTCCTGATTGTCTAAGATTAGCTTGATTATCATGCTTTCTGCTGCTCCAATGACACACACATGGTATACATATTATGTGGCACATGTATATTTATTTTGCCAGGCAACTACTTCGGGATCCGATGAGTTAAGCTTCTCCGCTCTTCTGCGCCGTTGAGCAGCATTTGCGCTCTCCTTCTCCATGGCTAAACCATACTGGCAAACGCCAGTCAGAGGCGCTATCAAGCGTATCCAGCGTAGTATCAGACGGTGGCTTCACAGCGAAGGCGATTAGCTGCGCGCGCGCCGGCGCCACTACGTCTACCTCGGCTACGACGTCACTCCTCTGGAAAGCACAGACCGGCGGCAGCGAGTCGCGCGCGGCAGCGGCGGTGTGCGCGGGAGGTACCGGCTCCGATGCGCCAGCTGTGTGACATCACGGATCCTCGCGCATGCGCAGCACGGCTCTTCAGGAGCCACGCGAAAGTGGTTCGTCTAGGCCAGTGTAGCTAACGCTACAAAAAACCGTTCAGCCTAATTCAGTGAATCGTTCGGCTACACTTCTAGGCAGACTGGAGCAAGATCTATGGTTTTCTCCACACAATGTTATACATGAGGTTCAAGACAACTTCAGCGAAGCTTCATGGAAAATCTGATACAATATGCGAATTATGAAGCTAACCGTGTTTGACTATAACTATGCTTTTTGGAGTAAATACCCTTCGAATGAATGAAAGTTACCGAAGCAAGGTTTCATGCGTTGAGTTCATGGTGTGATTTCAGACGGCAAAACTGTTTGTACTTCCTAAAACATGGGCTCTCAAACTTTCTGACCTTGGGAAACCCTGACGGCTTTTCCAGAGAGCCGCAGAAGCTCTGTTTCATGAGCAAGAAGTCAATAGTCAAAAGCGATGGGCGGCCGGCAGTCATGCAAACGAAGCGCCGGACGTACAGAGGCCTGTTTTATTTTTTTGCAAAACAGAAAAGGAGGCATGCCAGTCGCACGGCGAAACGGCCGTCGATCGATACACCGGTCGTAAGGCTAAGCATAAAGGCTCGTGTAGCCCACAGCAGGCACGAAGCGACGCCTCTTACGCGTATCAAAGCGCTCTTTGAGCGTTTTGATTACAAAACTGACATTAAGCAGTGAGAAATCGCCGCATATGAAAACTGTGCCACGTGAACGCCGGCGCACCATGAGCCACGATTAAAGCGCCGAGGTACCCGTTAATGTCGTTTGAACTGCTTTGAACGCTCACGAGTATGAATTACAAGCGCTCCGCGCGTTCCCCGACCACATGTCCGCAATCACGCAAGTTTCATGGCGACCACTGGACGACGTGCCTTTAGTGTTGCTACCAGGTGGGTCTCTCGCTACCGGCAGACGTGGCGCGCGTTGGCTTCGTTAAATGCAACATGCAATGCCTATTTGTTTGTCTAAATAAATGGATTAGTTGCTAATAGAGGCAAAACGGGAGCGGGTTGCATTCGTTCTGGCCGCTCGCGGATCCTCAAGATGTCATTCACGGAACCCAGTTTCAGAACCCATGTCCTAAAACATCGCATTCAGTCCTTTTCATCATGCTATGCTATGTCATGCGTAGCCGTGGGGAGAATAGCCAAAAGTGCCGCCTTATTAAGCCCACCAGAGAACCGAATGACCTTGAAAATATGGCGACATCAATAAATGGGCCATGACACCCAATTTTTATCATAATCTGTGTTATGTGGATTATTCCTTGTGCATTCACATATAAGCTGGCGAAATTTTAGCGCATTTGGTCAAGCACTTAATTTATAACCGAATATTTTTATAAACAAGCGAGCGGCCCGAGAGTCTGGCAACACTGGTGCACTCGCAAGCCGTGACGTAAGAAGCAGCTAGCTGTGCAAGCGTCTGCATTGCGGCGAACGATATTGTTCTGTAGTCAGCTGTACGTGATATTGAGACATTTTAGCTTTCTTCAGCTTGGCACTGAAATTGAACGACTTGCAGCGGCTGAAACTTTGGTAGAAGACGACGGCTCCGTTCCGTGCTGTACATGACGTCACACGCGCAATGGCAAAATGGCGGTCGCCGGCGGTGGGCGGGGTTTATAGCCAGCGACTTCTAGGGCGTGTTTTAAATTGAAATATTCTTTTACGGCCCACTTTTGAAATCTGTATAAGCATAAAAGACCCAATACTTCTAGTTTTCGCTGAAAACCACAAACCTTTGGGCGACCGTGTCATGGCCCCTTTAAGTATGATAAGTGCCTCTCTAAGCCACGCAATGCAAGTCCTCTCGTAGTTGATGGTCTCCGCAACAGATGCGACCTGTGCCTGTTGTATGACCAACGCAGCCAATATGATATATAGCGTGGAACGGTCTGGCAGCTGCCAAGTCGTGCAATGCTTGTGGTTCTTTCAGAGTATACAGCAAACGAGGAACAACGCACAAAGAACATACGCACAAACGTAGAACGCGACACGTGCGCTCGCCTCCAGGTCGTGTTCAGATTGCGCTTTCGTACCAACAAGGCTCAATCTCTATTTAGGTCATAACATTCATGACCTTTACTAGTGTCCGTGCTGCGAGCGAAATCACTTCATCTACAGTTTTCCAAGTGCTGCGCGGAAAGCGCAGCAGAGTCACAGCGAAAGCTCGAAGAGCGGAATTTCTAGATCCCGTTATACGTTCTGTTGTGGCTACTAATACAACAACGCTAGCAACGCACTCACTACGGCACAAATCATAATTTTTGTGAAGTTGGGAAGCACCCACCACGACATTACTTGTCATTCTGCGGAGAAGCGAGGTACCATCTGTAAGGAATTGTGTGCAGTTTCTTGATGCGACGGCTAATGACAATGAAGAATTATGACTGAGCCTTTCGTAATGCGTTTGAAGCTTTAAAGGACCCACTAGTTACGTAATTCGCATTGTGTGACGCCCGGTCGTTATTTTACTCTCCCACCACGCTTTATAACATGCGCTAACGTGAGAAAGAGATAGAGAGAGGGAATTAACTTCATTCAGACCCTGAGGAAATAGATCGTGGGAGCCTTATGGGCTTCCTTGGCAACCAGTAGAAGTGCACTTGCGAGAAACCCCCTGCGCTATAAATCATCATAATTTTTGTGAAGTAGGGAAGCAGCCAATATGCAATTTTTCGTCATTCTGCGAAGAACCATGGTACCCGCTAAGCACCTCTAAGGCATTATGTGCACTTTGTTGATGCTGTGGCTGATGAAGATGAACAATTGCGGCAGAGCCCTTTGTAATGGGTTGGAAGCATTCAACAACCCACTCCTTGCGGAATTCGCATTGTGTGAAGCCTGGTTACAAAATTCGCGTTGTGTGACGCCTGTTTGATGTTTTACACTTCTACCACGCTACATTACATATGTTAACGTGGTTCGTTACATGAAGCCTGTATGGGGTCTATTTGCAAAGCGGCTGAAGCACCGACATGGCTCTGAGGTAGAACGCTGGGCTCCCACGCCGAGGGCCCAGGTTCGAGCCTCGTTCCATCGTGAATTTTTTTTTTCTTATTTCGTTTTTTTTTATTTCGAGCGATAGTGGTTACGGACACGGGCGGCGGCGGCAGACAACTACGGCGACAAAAACGGCGCTTGTTGTGATCTCATAACAGCTTTCGCTGTAAAAAAGGGTCTTTGCTAGGCCCATACAAATTTTGTGGTCACGCACACCTCGCTCGACTTTTTTTTTTTAACTAAAGAAGCGACGCATGTATGATTCAGTGCGTCGGATGCAGACGTCTTGTTCATATTCCGTACATGCCGGGCACAGATGGTCGAATGCTTTCATTTGTTTGTTTTCCGCTTTCAACCTCAAGACACCTGTTAATCCCTGTTCTCAGCCTAGGTATGTGCAGAATGACTTCCTAGTAGCACGCAATGTTGCAACAACGTTGAAGCAACTTTCTCAATGTTGCGGCAACGTTGTGTCAGCATTTGGTTCTTCTAGGGACGTATAGCTCCCCCTCCTTGTTCAGGACAAAAAAATTATCCTAAACTCTCTCGCCATCAGTGATTCATTTACAAAAAGTATCAACCTTTCCTTACCGTCGGTTTGCTGCACTTTTAAAATAATCCTTTCTACAACTCGTGAACCTAGTTTACAAATATGCTTGTCATTCCCGTTGTGGAAGCGTGACATTGCACTTCTTATGGCTAAACCGAATTACATCGTCTGGAATCCTCGGGGCGAGACTACCGCACCGTCCCGTTTTTTTATATTTAGAGAGGGTTAATTTGTTCAAGCAGTGCTGCCATTGTGAAACAAGGGAGAGCCATATATTTCTGCGTTCGTTAGGATAAACTCCCTATGGTATTCCTTAGCTCCGTACATGCGTAATCCACAATGTACCCGACACACCGTTCGACATTCACGTTTTATTACCAAGGAACCTGTAGAATACATAGTATGTCACACCATCTATCTCGTGTTCGGGCAACCCCTTGTTCTCTTAGCTTGCACTTTGGCTCGCATTAACTTTATCTTCGTTGAAATTCTAGATTGCATGACAACGCAAGCAAAAACTACGGCGAACTGATACCCCGCTCCTTGTTGAGAAAACAAAATCCCATTGAAGCATGATTTACAACATGTGAAGTTTCCGATCAGTTGCCTGCTGTACACGACTTGCTGCGTATTCACGTTGCTGAGGAAATACACTGCACAATTGAGTTTAGTTTTTACTGTGGTTTAATAATTTTACTACAGCGAAGACGAACCACAAAATCCTAGTGAATGAAGCTATAACGTATATATTAATTTTAGAAGCACAGAAAGTGGTGGTCTGTGGAGTATCCTATTATTCCTAGCCTAAAGAAAAAATTGTACTTACGCTAGCACGGGTGAGTTCATCAGCCTGCGAAAATCGGAAAAAGGACGTGGTTGTAACAAGAATAAATTACAAGCTGCGTAATAGAATATGTGTCGGTAGTCAGTATGGATAAGGTGCAAACCACGAAACTGCTTCGATTCTGAAAATTCAGCGTTGCTATACTTGTGGATAAAACTATGCACATTTTCTCTTTTTGCTACACAATTCTCTAAACACGTTTGAAGTATAGCTTAAAATGTTGTTTTAATTTCTTTTCCTTTGGGTAAGAGGTAAATTGTACGAAAACTAAACGGTGACATACCAAGTGTAAGCTATATAGTTTAGAAATGGCGAAATGCCAGCGGAATCGCATGAAAATATCATTTATCAATTGTCCTCAATTCAGAAAGCCGATGGAACGTTCTCATGAATATTACGCCATCTTAGACGTTGTGCTTCAATGCTACGCTAAAAAAACATAAAAAGCACAGCTTCAATACACTCTGAAGTAGTATAACAATGTAACGCCAGCTGTAAATTATTGCGTTAAATTCGCTTGAAGTAACGTGGTAATGCGAATTTTTTTTTTTCAGATGAGGCGCACCCTTGACCGTGAAATGGTGTTTCATTGACGTGGGTCTTGTGCATCGTTGGGCCTTGTTGTTCGGACTACACATGCATCTTACCAAGTTACTCCGTACTTTCTGTCGCATTTTTATGAACTGAATAGTTTACCGCAGTTTTCGTATGTAGGAATGTGTCATAAATCGAAATTGAACTTTTGGCAGTAGCTGGCTGGAGAGGTTGCTTACCTCACTTGCGACATAATCATATAAGTTCAGCCGTTTTCTCATTAGAGCATAGCTGAATTTTGCACGCACATGCATAGACGTGTTGAGCTCCAGCGTGCCGACGCAGCGGCGACGCCAAAATCTGCGGAGGCAGGAGCATAGCGAGCGCTTGGACGTCGTGTTATGAATGAGCTCATTCTTGCATTCGATCGTAGCAGCATTCTTTTCTCCCGCCTCTGCTATAGTGGTGACACCGGGTCATGGGACGTTCAAGGGGTATACACAGGACCGCCAGCAAGCACCGACTCAACCAAGTCCGCGGCACTGTCGATAAGGAACTACGCAGTGCGACTACCTCCGCTGTAGCCTGGTCATCCAGACACTTGGCTCAGGCTACCTAATGTCACAGTAAGGAAGGTACGGCTACTAGTGTGCGACATCGTGTGCGACATCGTGTGCGACATATTAGCTGCGCCACTGAGCCAGATGCCCAACAACGCACTGAAGAAGGCAATCCTTGAGCGTAGGGCACTTTCTGTGCAGAAGCGGCTGCAAATTCTCCTATCATCACCTAGATTAGAGACCGTCCATCACAGCTCCACAGCGACAAGCAAGCCCTTCTCGGCAAGTGACGTTCATAGTTCGATTGCAGTATACTAAAGAAACTATTTATTCAGAATTTATCAGTCATGCGTCAGATAGAAGGAGTCATGCGTCAGATAGTTTTGACAACAGCATCGGAGCTGAACCTACCCGCTCTGGCTGGCCTCACCGGCAAGGTATGCGAAATAGCATCTTCCTAACTATCCGTAGCTGCTACAAATTCGAGGCACACACATACTCCACCTTTACAGCCGTCTTGCCCACCAGTCCATCGTCCGTTCCGAAACCTTACGGGGCAATTTGACATCGCCTCAATTCGCGTCAACATTGAATGGCTCATATATATGTCGCGCACAATCTCACCCCTAGCGATGACGACACCTCACCAAGGCACTTTGCAGAAGCAGAATACTTCAGTCGATCTCGCCACAACTCACCAGTACGCTCCCGCCGCGCAGTCACCATACACCGGTCCACACTTGGTGATCGAGCGACAAGATGAGCACTTCACAGTTTGTTTGGGTGCCAAAGAAGCCAAAGTGTAATCGACGGAAGAATGCGCATTTAGGCGAGTTCGTCATCAGTAATGTTTTCATGTAGAGCGCGGCATTTTAAACATGGTGAAAAGTAAGAGTAAAAATGCAGAACGAGCGCTATAAACTGAAAGTTTATTAGAAAAGCTTTCAGTTAAAAGTCAGTCGTCAGTGCACGAGTGTATCACTTCTCGATTAGACCAGCATTCTTTATATCAACAGTCAGTATCGCTAACAAATAATAGAAACGTACAACATTAATAAGTTGGGAGAGGAATGCGTCAGCTAACATTCCGTATCTCGTCATGATAAAGAGATTATACTTCTTGATAACTCTTAATGTGTAGCCACATGCAGATGGTCATTTGTGGTCATTCAGATGGCTATCTGTTATGCGAGTGTTCCGGACGCGTGATCATATATTTGCGAGAGGAGTTGCAAGCGATTTCTATTTATAAATGTTACTTTTTCTAATAAACCTTCAGTTCATAGTCACCGCCCGTCTTCTGTCTTTACTCTTCGTTTTGTGCGCGTGTAAAGCTCCGCGCTGGTCTTGAAAAAATGTAATCGACAGGGTCAAGCGCGCTTCTGTACTACAGACAGACACCCACAAACAGTGCTATCATTTCTGTGTTCACTCTTCACTCTGCGGCCCGTACACAGCTATCTTGAACAACTAGAAAGCGGGTACACTTGTGCCTGGAAAATGGGATGATAGATGAATGGCTGAAGGCGCAATTACAGCAAACACAGCCGATAACGACAAGATCCATAATTTTGAAAAAAGGCATTCTTTCTGAACAACAATGTTGAAAGTGTACAGTGCGATACTGCATCGCCAAAATTTGAGCCGAAATGAGATGGCCACACCAGGCTGAAGCTAAACTCTAATATTTCTTCAAGGTTCGACTGTGCTCATGTAAAACAGCGTTCAAAATATGACCATCTGTATTCAACTGTAATGTGCGAAATGAAAATATTCTCAGACAGTGCTGTCTCGGCATCATCGCTTCAGCAGGGAGGTACCTGTGATGGCTTAGGAATGTGTTTCTGCTTCTTGAATGTTCTGTCTTCGTAAAGCGGTCATGTAATAACGCTGGAACGTATCAGAAACATTGCGACAGTACTGTCATTCTTCATCTAGTAAGGCAACAAATAGCTGCTACGGCGGTAGTAAATTTCTGAAAGGGGTTCACGGCGTCACTCATTCATTGAAAGTAAGATAAAGTTCAACTTACGTGATCTTTCTTGTATTTCTCACTTACATCACCGCATTCTCGGACGGGCTTTAATGACTGAAAATAAAATACGGAAAATAAGATAATGATAATCTTATGAATGATCCCTGTATGAGCCAGATATTCACATTTTGTTGCAATCAAAGACTCTTTCTGTGAAGCACTCTCTAGCCAGTAGCAACGTAAGAAGGCAAAACAAGCCCCGCCCAGATGACCCAAGAACGGCAGCCGATTGCCTCCGCCACTAAAGAAATGGTCCCGCTCATGTAGTCATGTAGACGGTGTATGACGTCGGTCGGGAGCATGGGCTAATTCGTGCAGGCTTGTGTACTATCGTGACCAATATGAGCGGAAACAAGGGAGCATGTGGCAAATAGTCCCTCAGCCGAGTTCGACCGATACTTGGGTTGCGCAGTTAAAAATGAAATGGAAATGATGAAGCTTTTCCGCGAACTGGTGTCACTCGCACCAAGCGCCTGTTTTCACGCTCAACGTATGAACCAAGGTAAATGTAAATGGTAGCGAAGCTTCCATAGAAGCCCATACGTTCAGAAAATGGCTGCTCATCAGCTGCTCATGGGGCTTGGCGCCATCTGTGTGAGGAGGGAACACTTCCGGCGGAACAAAAAATAAAGCGGATGTGACGCAATATCCGGTAAAAAAGTGACGTCATTTTGTTGGCACTAGCGCGAAATTTGACCTCAAAATATTTTTCCTAGGCCCCTGATCACTAAGGACTCGCGCTACAGCGAGCCGGCAAGCCCTTGGCGAATGCGCTTGAAGCCAACGCTAGCTAAACTAGTATCGACCCGTGAATAAACAGCCGTGTTTAAGTGTACCGTCGCGGAATTCGCCTTGGTTTTACCAGGAAACTTTATTCTCTGAGCTTTTATTCTGCGTTCGTGTGATCTTCCACAGCGTGAATAACGTAGGCAGCAGCGTACATCTCATATTTGCAGCGTTGCTTATTTGCTTCGCACATGCGCAGGGGACTTAAAGAGCGCATTGCATGCGTGCTTCAGTTCTAACGAGAAGAAATGACGCCTGGTCACGCCAAAATAATGATATTTCAGTTTTATTCAATGGTCACAATAAAGCAATTTAACACACCCTACACAATGAGCAACAAATGTCATAAGTACAAAAGGTGCGTACACTACGTGCACTATGTTTTGCCTTTTGTTCCGATAAATTAACCTTACGTGTAACGTATCAAGACATGCGAATTGTAGCGATCGTAGCGCGACAGATAACTTAGCGATCTGCTCACCGATAACCGGAAATATAGTAGGCACCGCATGTTCACGAAGGAAACCGGGCAGCAGGAATACTGATCCATGAAAATCCAGCAAGCACACTACTCCGAACCGTTGCCCCAGTGTCTTATCTAGAAGAGAGGGCTCGCCAGGCGTACGCGTGTTGCTATTGCATCCTTGGAACACCACATCGTTTCCGCTAGTACCGAGGAAAGCGTTCGGCGTGAAATGTTAGCCGCCTCCTGCCGTTGTCCGTTGAACACCGTAGCCAACACGTTCACCAATGATGAAACGCACATCGCAACTTCGCGCACACAAAAATCAAATTCTCACCACAATAATTCACAGCACGCATGCAAGTGCGAAACACCAGCACACCTGAGGGGGTGTGTCGCCGCAGGACGAACTTTACGCGCGCCTTTCCGAACACTACAAGGACTGCGTCGCAGAGCAATGGCATGTGTCATTCTTTAGAGGGCGCTAATAAGAAGATTTTTGATAATGCATATACATTTTCATGAATTCTTTGTACACTGGATCTAAATAAATGTTATTCTGAAATAAATCTCGGTCATAAAATATAAATATTATTTTGTTGTTGAATGAAATTAGGTTTTTTGTTATTAGTGTTTGTTCCCACCACACCTAGTCGCGCTTCAATCGCTACTCCCATAACTCCCCATGCTGATGTCGCTGACAATAGGATCTGAACCGCTTTTCGCCCGAAGCTTCGCGACCTATTTGGATAGACCTTGTATGAACGTTCACAGGCTGAACATGCGCTGTAAATAGGTTTCCAAAGCAACGTCGAGCAGCGCCACTGCTCTTATTGCAACTGGGGGCATCCACGACCACAACACTGCCGCACCCCTTCCGCGCACGCGCAGAGCTCTCGGATTGCATCTGTGGTGCGTCGCAATGTAACTATTACTGACTAGACGTGCTCTGGGCCGAATGAGGAGTGCATGCGTGCACGTATGCTTGCCGCCGCCGCTGGCAAATACGGCGACAAACCACCCTCGCAGGCAGCATCTGGCCCCAGTAACGCATAGCTCAGCCGCGAGCGTCGGGCCCAAACATGAGCTTGGGCTCCTTGCAAGAGCTTCATACTATAGCGCCTGTCGTATAGGGCTTACGCGCAGCTAAAAACATTACTTTTGGGTTATATTGTTTTGTAGTATCTTGCTTTTGTGTATAACGCGCGCACGCAAAAGTTATTGCAAAAACGGTGATTTGCGCGTAACTATAGAAAGCGCACTGTCGCGAAGCGCGTGGACTACCCGCCGTATCATCGCTAGCTGCCGCGACACGCAGTCAGCTATACTATTTATTATAAACACTAGCGAGGCGGGAGGGCCAACAGTTAGTGGGACTGCGGCGCCCTTACCACTTCATTTCGGACAACGGCCGCCGCGCATCGCCCGGCTTCGGGGTTGAGGCTATTCGCCGCGCGTTCGCATGTTCCTACTCAAACTGGTCAGATAGTGCACCCGCGTGAGGTGCAAATGCCACTGCCACCTTATGTTTCATGCGATCAGTCAAATTATTCATTGTCATGGAAGCTGGCTTTTTTTTCCCTGTTAGTAACCGACGATGCCGGTGTATATGTGCCTACAAGTTAACTTAGCCGAAATACGGAACTTCCCACCTTGTCGACGCATGGTGCAGCGTAAGTTTTCCATACACCGGGACATACACCTGAAAGGAAGTTTACTGACCTGTGTACAGAAATATCAGCAAGTAAAACTTTAACGTCAAATGAACATGCAGGTCACAAACTGCGACCACTATATATGCGGACAATCGAAGTTCGTGAATATACTGAAGGTTGAGCTAATGTCGTCTATATGTGTCATATCAATAGGGTGTTTCAGATAACCAGCACCATGTATTAAAAAAAAACAAAGACGCTGCGCGTCTCGAACTGGCGCAGTATTGCTCAGAGCCATATAGAGCACGCCAGGATATTTTTGCAGCCCGCCAAGCTCGCTAAATAACAAAGATTGGTTAATGAACGTTTTCAATAGTATCTCTAGTGACAAATTGCCAATACAAAAGATTTTGCTCAGGAACATCAGATATGGTAATCTATTCTAAGTCAATTCCCCTGATTTGTTTTTTTCAGCCTTTCTTTAAAGCATGCGCATTTAAAAAAACGTACCACGTTACTGCCGCCTAACGTGTGGCGCTTTTAGTACCCCCAAATCTAAGTTGAGCGAATTATCAAAGACTGCTCCGCGTACAGAGGTCGATTGAATAGTCTACCGGTGACTGCGATGGACGTGAAATGATGATAGGTACGTACCTATGTCTAAAGAAACATCCTCGAACAAAAAAGCAGCCACAGCGTGCGAGCGAACCTGTTTATCTACGTCCTTCATCACACCGTCACCTTCGCCCCTTTCATCACGTTTTTTCATTGGTGCGGAAAGAAAAGAAAACGTTCCCTACGCTGCATGAAATGCCGCCTACGGTCTCGTGTGGCATTTACCCGTGGCTTCTGCTTTATCGTTGAATTTTTGTTTTTCTTTAAACGGTACGCCTCTTTTGTCGCTTAACGTCCACACCACAGTCACAGATAGCCTGTTCAATCGATCTCGGTGCGAGGAGCAGCCTTTGATAATTCGTTCAACATACGTTTGAGTGCACTAAAAGCGCCGCGCGCCACACGGCAGTCACGTGTTCTTTTTTTTTTTTCAATTTGCGCGCTTTAAAGAAAGGCAAGAAAACAATTCTCAGGGGAGTTACCTTAGCATAGGTCAAAAAATCTGAAACAGCCTCCGCCGCCACACACGCGCGTTTCATCTTGCTCCCCTTTCTCCTCAGGGTGTATCTCTGGTGGCCATCACCAGAGAAAGAGGCTACGGAAAACCGGATGGCAACGGTGACGCCAAAAGCATCATCAGGTCGTCGGAACCAGCGCCCGCTAAGGACACCTTGTTGATATCTGTAGCCGGGAACAGCATCATCGTCATCGTCACCAGTGTCGCCATCACTTGCGCCCTGCTCGTACGTGTCGTCCACTTGAACGGCGTCTGTAGTCGTTATTCTTCTCGTCCTCACAGTATTCGCTTCACGCTCTTTTATCTTCCGCGACATATGTTCTCTATCATTTCGTCACCGGCCTTCTTCTACTTCTCCTTCTTGTACTTCGTCGTCAACCGGCTCACATCCATTTCTTGGGCTCGCCGCCCGTCTCTGTTTCGGCCTCCGTGTCCATCTCTGTCTCTGAAGTGCACGTACTTTCTCTCAGAGTTCTTGCTCAGGGTGTTCTGGTCGGTGTTCTTGTTGGTGTCCATGCTCTCAGCGTCGTCTCTCTCATCGGTGGTCTCGTCTGCTTGTTTATGTCCCGGACACATTGCAGGGCGTTTTACAGCAGAGCTGTACGTGGCACACCTCCTTGATTTTCTGGCATCTGTTCGCATCCGTCAAAGAACGCGAAAAAAAGTCATAGAGTACCAGAACTATTGACATCATCGTGATGTCGATTGACATCAATTGAATCGGACAAAGGTAGATTGATAGCCTAGGCAGCGCTACACTCTGTGAGATGCGCCGATCCCGCAGACATTGCAACACGCAGTAAGGCGCAGGACGCTTCAGTGGACTGGTAGGCGTTTCGTATGTGTTCGCCACGTCACTCAAGTCTAGGCGCTGCGGTGGCGCGGTAGTGGATGCCAAGTCTCAGTCGACCGCACATAGCGAGAAAGCCCTTGAAACAGCTCGCTTATGATGAATGCCGATGACAGCAAAGGCGAGAGTGCGTCCGTCAGCTCCACCGGTCACCCACCTTCACACAGTTTCTTTTCTAGCAGCCTGGCCACCTAGACTTCGCCTAGGTCCCTGTTGAAGCCGTCGACTGGGCGCTCCCGCTATTCACAGTCGCTGTGACCACCGCTATCGCGTTTGGCGGCAATTCCAGCTGTTTGAAGTGCACGCAAAGTCCGGTGCTGTCTCTAAATGTGCCATGGGGGATCTGGGTGACACGACGGCCCTCATACTCGCCTTTGCTCGTCTGGCCCTGGGAGCTCTGACCATCTGTCATGGCTGCCGAAGATCCTCACAGAACCCGAACGGAGGTCACCCACGTGCTATAAACGGGCGATTGCGGCCTCCCCCACGAACGCTGTCCTTCCCGGAACGCAACCGGAGCTTCACTTTGTAGGCGTCATTGCGGGATTCGGCCGCGTCACCGCTGCCCTGGAGCCAGCAGTCGCTCCATGGCCAGGCCCTACTGCGTCCGGCAGCGTGTAGCCAAGCCTCGTGTATCCACCCGTCGTAGGTGTCATCGCTGCAGTCGGCCGCGTCTCTGCAGTCCTAGAGTCAGAAGCCACTCCATGACCTGGCCCAACTACGTCCGCAAACGTCCAGCCGAGCCCCACTCGCCCGCCCGTTGTAGACATCATCGTGGGAGTCCGCCACGTCTACCCACTCGTTGAGTCAGCAGTCGCTCCATGGCGAGGCCCAAATGCTTCCTGCAGCGTCTAGCCGAGCCCCGGCCACCGCACACGAGCCTTCCCACACGCGCTGTCTTCTTCATCGTTTTATTTTTCCTCCTCTTGGCGTTGGCTTGGCATGGAGTGCCACCCCTGCTATATATGCATACCTATACAGCTACGCAACGTAAAGGCGACAGCAGAACTGCGCATGGAGTGCCCACAGAATTGTTATCGCAATTAATCTATTCCATAGACAAATTTCCAAGCCGTTATTTACTGATGCTGTCAGTAAGTACGCTTACTGGTATGTATGCTTACATTGAAATATATACCTATTGTACGTAGCAGACAGCTCCGTGAGAATTGTCACATTTGTTCTTATATTGAGCCTGTCTACTATGGAGCTACGTTTCTTAACAAATTTTTTATTATACGTTTCGTTCCAGCTTACTTAGTCAATGTTTAGTATGCCTCATTTGCATGATCGAAAAACATCACATCGTTTTCAGTAACGAGAGCTGCCGCAGTAAAAAACGTAGGTGTTTAGGTTAATAAACGAGCTAGTTACACTTTTAGCACTACTACTACTACTAAAGTAAATCGGAACACATACCACAAAGAAGTTTTCGCATCTGTACTGCAAATCCGTCATAGGTCAGTCCTGTACGCAACGAAGCCATAGCGTGGTCTTTTTTGTGGCGCTGACTTGTTTTGTGTGGGTCATTCTGGCGTTTCCCATTGCAGTCTTCAAAAAGTAAACTAAGCAGTACTATAACCAGCATGACCAGGCAAATTCTACTTGTTGGAATTGTCATTGCCTGCAAATGGGATATTGAAGTTTTTTGTTATACGTTTCATTTCGCCGAGACACTTTAAAAAGAACTAAAATTTGCACAATACAAATGCGCCCAGTTGAAGAAGTAACTTTCATCTCCGGACAAGCTACCTTTTGCCAAGATGAGCTGCTGTAACAATCGGAAATGCTTCTTTTGATTAGAAAGCTTGTGATTACAAATTGCTCCCAATCGAAGGGGAAAACTGCAATCAGCGATTGTGAAAAAGAGAAGTGTTATTCGTCAGTTGCTTTACTTTTCAATAATGGCCATCTTTGCAATGTAAAAGGAGCATTTAAACATCAGGCCTGCATGCATGTGACTTGTGTACAATGTGTTGGGCCGTTTTAGAGATTTTAATATTAAGGGCTCCTAAAGCAGACAACTATAGAAAAGACTAAATAAAATTGATAACCATTTATTCTCTTGTGCAATTTTCTATCTATCTATCTATCTATCTATCTATCTATCTATCTATCTATCTATCTATCTATCTATCTATCTATCTATCTATCTATCTATCTATCTATCTATCTATCTATCTATCTATCTATCTATCTATCTATCTATCTATCTATCTATCTATCTATCTATCTAATTATATATCTATCCTATAGCCGCCAACGTCTTGACTCTCTCGAAATCACCACCTTAGCTGAGTGCCAAAACTAGCCAAAGGAGGACATGAATGTATGACGAACACGATTCGCAGCGTTACGGAGACATATACAAGGATTCATAGATTGCATACGCATTACCCCACAGCATACAAAGACATATACCCATGGTGTGTGAGCACACTGACGCTCTGCAACATAACATGGGATTGCATGGCTCACACCGAAGAAAAAGAAGAGTATCATACGAGATTGAGGTGGGAAGCATTGCGATCTAACCCTGCCTTCGGGGACCAGCTCAGGCTGGTCCGGAGGGCCGAAAGGATGGCGAGGGCCAGCGGTGCCTTCGAATAGGGGCCCGACCACACGGCGTTGCCCTGTTTTAGAGGCAACGAAGTCTTTTGTGCAAATAAACTTTGTTCTTCTTGTACTACTACCTTCACGATACAGTGGTATTTTATACGTCTTATAACATATTAAGAAATGTACAAGTTACGATGATCTCTAGAGATGAAGAACGTGAGTTTGGTGCATGGTCACGTTATACGAATATGTTCATCGCACGGATATCGATAAAATCAGGGCACTTCGCATTACAACACCTTAAAGGTACACGACACGTACAGGCTCACCGTGGCTAACCCGAACGCGCGATGGTTCCTACACCGGTGTTGACCTTCTCCCGTTAAATTGGCATATAGCATTAGGAGTGTAGCTTACCTTTCGAGATATCTTATCGACGTAACGTTGTTAGTAAGATTGCCACAGCATACCACGTTGCCGTCTGCAAACTAACTCCCAGCGCTATTGTTATAACCTTTATATTAAAATAGTTGATGACCGCGTCATGTATGTATTCTAACACATTAAAATGGAAGCTTTATTGTTCTCCGCAGTAGGGAAGAAAGCATTAAAGCAGTCGTTCTTTTGATAGCTCAGCAACGCAAGAGCGAATTTCTTTCTTTAATGTTGGGAGTCGCCATCAAAAGAGTGCTCAGGGCGTATACAAAAAATAAGGGCTCGGTTAAACGCTGAGAACTCCTCGCACACCCTCGGTATTTGGAATGAATGTAGATGGCCACGTCACAGGAATGCGTTTGCGATAATGACTTGTTCGGCGTGCCTACCGTAAACTGGGATTCTTTGCGCTTTGTGCAGGTGGCGGACACAGCGAATTCTGCCCTACGTTGAAAAATTCATTCACTCGCATAAGTTATTGCTGCACGATTCTACACGGTATGAAGTACATCGACCTTGAAGCGTATTCTTTCTCAGCACCTGCGAGACAAAATGCGAGAGCCCCAAAAATGCTATGAGTATATCTTGCTGTTTTTGAGTTTCAGAGCCGTATTGGCTCAGTTAGGAGATACTGCAACAACATTATACTTAGGCTGATGACTCTCTGGTTCAGCTTACGCGTGTTACCCCAATTATCACCCCGGGTCTCTCAAATAATTTTCTGTCCAAACTAACTTAGCACTACTTCAGCTCTTCGGTGGTGTGCCTGTTAACAATTAATAGTACAATTCGAAACAACTGTTCGGTATATCTTTATGTTCTTATTGCTTTCACATGAATGTTTTCTGTATAATTACAAAGATAGTTTCGTAGCTTAAACCACTCTTCAGTTGAACTAATCTTGCTCTTCGGCTCTTCTGACGTACTGTTGAGCAATACGACTCCTCAAAGAAAGAGCAAATGAATCAGCGCACTACACGCTCTAGTAAAATGGGGCCAAAAACAGTTACTAGTCGCTTAGTGCATATTTGAGCTTCACTAAATCTGCAACACGTGCGGCTCTCGTGGTTTACGATTTACTTAATTTTGCGCTTTCTTCGAGTGTTTCCTATCTTTTTAAACTTCATAAAAGTGCGCCGACAATGCTACGAATTTTCAATAAGAGTCTCACACAATACAAGCAAGTTGCCCTTCTAGACAGCCCTATCTACTTGCCCCGTCTCTTGGTGGATGTATTTCATTATCTTGGGTATATTACAGCATCCTCAGTCCAGAAGTTACACGAACTCTATTTTCACTGTGATCCCTAGCGGACGTATCGCCTTAGGATGCGCCAGAATTGGCAAAGGCAGCCATTTGCAAGTATCCAACATTAGTGTGAAGCCGTCTCTTGACCATGTTTCTATTTTAGTTCATTACAGCAAAGATGTTAGCCTTTAGCCAATGCGTTTCCAGGGCTGGAGAAGGATAATATGGCCGGCTTGGAGACACTAATATAGACAAAGAAGTGCTGACGGCGCAGTTGGCAGAACGCGCTCACGTGGCGGCGCTTGCATCGGCGTTGTTTGGCGAAGCTGCTGTGTTTCACCTAAATCACTCTGAGAAACCGAGGCGCCGAGACAACGCTGCGTGTTCACGCCGGAGAAAGAAAGCTAAAATGCGTAGAGGCATCGAAAGCAGCAAAGCGAATACTGACAGCGGAAGCGGCATCGGGCAAAAGTGGGGGATGCGTCGGAGAATCATGGGTTGGTGGAAGAACGTCACCGTGTGCAGTCGCTTACGTATGAGAAACCACCGTTTACGCGTCTACTGCATAAATGCGAATGCAGCTTCGCTGGTAATCCGTCCCCATATGAATGCAGCGTGCTCGCAATATTTAAGTGCACTGTACTTATAGACAGAAGGCGAACGGCGACAGTCGTCACGCAATTCCAAGCGAAACAGCCGCCGAGCTAACAGCTCCTATGTAGCTTTCTTTGACTTTCGTGATGGTGGAATAAGCGCCCTCTGCAGGACAATATACATGAACGCGAGGTGGATAATTTGAAAAATTACAAACATTGCGGGTATGAGAAAATCTAACTCCTAGGATCTGTTTCGCCGTGCACCTTTTAGGAGACCCCTCAATATGCTGACGATTGCTAGAAAAGACACCATGCCGACACTACCCGAAAACAGCGTACCTGGGACCATAGAGTTTCCTACAATACTTACTAGAGGGAACTCTGGCGCTAGTGTCTATGGGAGCTGCAACGCATGACGCTTCAGCCAGCATGGGAATGATGGGTAGTACACAAATTTGTCTAAACTTCGTTCTTTCGGCTCCGTTTGGCTGCGCGTCGCCTGCATCCGCTTTGTCGCAAAACAAAGTTCAGCAAAAGTCAGCAGTTCCACTTCACCACTTTAACTTTTTTAGGCTCATCAAATCAAACCTGGTCACGAAGTTCACAACGGTCTGTTCTTTTATCCGAAACGAACGCCAAAACACAGCAATAAACAAAGCTACAAATACGTTTGAAGCCGCAAGCACGAAGACTAGGCAAATTTGTGTACTACCCATCATTCCCATGGTAGCTGAATGATCGCAGCGCCAGAGTCCCCTCTAGTTAATTTTAGGAAACTCTATGCCTGGGACGGCTTGAACCTATAATAAAGCTGCGCTTACGCGTCGCTTAGACAACTCTCAAAGCAGATTCCGCGCCCGTCAGCTGCGCTTATCACTTACCGTCACAAAGTAAGTGGTCTGAAGTTTTTGAAGTGCAGTGCACTTATGGACAGAAGGCGAACGGCGGCATGATCATGCAGTTTGAAGCAAAGCAGCCGCCGAGCTTCGCTGCTAGGCCGAGAGAAGGCGCCACCATCCCATCATCGGATGGTTTTTGAGGGTTTCGACGCCAGGGGTGCTCCCAGGGAGCAGCCAGTGGGGAAGCTAAGGTAACGACGGAACATGTTCTGATTTAATGTGAAAATATCCACCGAGGTGTACGTTTGGGCACGAGCCTACATGAAGCCTAGGATGTTAGGGACAACAATGGGAAGCTGAGCACACCCGCGATAGAAATATATAAGAGACGGTTCGAGTATTCATGGCGGTAAACTAGACAGGACAAAAACAAATACTAGGAAAAATAAGGACATTCTGTCCTAAGGGGCCGAGAACAGTGCTCTGAATTTGCTTTTTTTTTTTTCTAAAGTAAGAGCGATTTAAACGACGTAGACAAGGCATTAGGCCACATAAAAAGATAATAGAAAATGTTTTTTTTTTTTGTGAAGCCTGGTGGCACACATGTCACCGCCCCGTTATAAAGGGGACGCTCAAGCACCCATTCATACATCTAGTGGTGTGCATGAGGTCAGAGGTGCAATCAGGAATGCATGAGAATCAATAGACTGCGGACGGCTCGCGTTGGGCGCTCACAGGAACGCGACAAATGAGGATAGGGATGGGCAAGTTTAGAGGTCAGGGAAGCTCAGAGAAAAATGACGTTCGAAGAGAGCCTAAGGAATAGAAAGAGAGTAGATGGGCAGAGAAGGTGTTCCGGTATTTGTTTAGGAAGAGCGTTCACTCACACTGGTGAAAAGGAACTAGGAGGCTCACCAGTAAATACAGGGCTGGCAGTATAAGCGATATGGCAAAAAAGAGCGTTTGGCGAAAAGTCAGATAGGCGGACAGGATTTACTGGATGGTAGCGATGAAAAAAAAAACGGCTGTTAGTTACTACCGAAAGGGCAAATAAAAACGCCAGGCCTGCGCTGAAACCGCAGCACAGCCACAGCGAAAGCTGGAAGAGCGGCGTTTCTAGAGCCCGTTGTAAGCTCTCTTGGGGCTACAATACAAGTACACTAGAAAGGTACCCACTACGCCATAAATAACAATTTTTGTGAAGTTGGGAAGCACCTACTAAGCCATTATTCGTCATTCTTCGGAGAAGCGAGGCACCAGCTACACGTCTGTAAGGCATTATGTGCACTTTGGTGAAGCGACGACTGATGACGATGAAGAATTATGGCTCAGCCCTTTGTAAAGGGTTGGAAGCTTTAAACGGCCCACCAGTTATGTAATTTTCATTGGGTGACGCCCGGTCGCTATTTCCCTCTCCCGTCATGCTGTATAACATACGTTGACGTGGGAGAGAGACGGGGGGGGGGCGAAGAACTTTACTGAGACCCCGAGGAAATGGATCATGCGCTTATGGGCTTCCTTGGCAACCAATACAAGTGCACTTGCCAGGAACCCACTACGCAATAAATCATTGTAATTTTACTGAGGCCCCGAGGAAATGGATCATGCGCTTATGGGCATCCTTGCCAACCAATACAAGTGCACTTGCGAGGAAACCACTACGCTCTAAATCATTGTAATTTTACTGAATCCCCGAGGAAAAGGATCATGCAATTGTGGGCTTCCTTGGCAACCAATACAAGTGCACTTGCGAGGAACCCACTATGCTATAAATCATTATAATTTTACTGAGACCCCGAGGAAATGGATCATGCGCTTATGGGCTTCTTTTGCAACCAATACAAGTGCACTTGTGTGGAACCCACTACGCTATAAATCATTGTAATTTTTGAGAAGTAGGGCAGCAGGCACTGTGCCATTTTTCGGCATTCTACGGAGAGCCGTGGTACCTGCTAAACGCATGTAGGGCATTATGCACACTTCGTTGATGCTGTGCCTGATGACGATGAAGAATTATGGCAGAGCCCTCTCTAATGGGTTGGAAGCATTCAACAACCTACTCGTTGCGCAATTCGCATTGTGTGACGCCTGGTTACAGAATTCGCGTTGTGCGACGCTTGGTGCTTATTTTACTCTTCTACCACGCTATATTGCATATGCTAATGTGGTTTCTTCCCGACATGAAGCCTGTATAGGACCTTTTGCAAAGCAGTTTCAAGCACCGGCATGGCTCAGAGGTTGAATACTGAGCTCCCACGCAGAGGGCCCAGGTTCGAACCTCGTTCCATCCTGGAAGTTTTTTTCTTATTTCGTTTTTTTTTCTTATTTCGAGCGATACTGGTTACGGACACCGGCGGCGGCGGTGGCGGCGGACAACTACGGTGCCAAAAACGGCCGGTGAAATGATCTCATAACAGCTTTCGCTGTAAAACTAAGTAAGGACGGAGGCATTTTATGATAATTCGAGGGGAAGCGCTTTACAGTTTGAAGTGAGGTCGGGTTGCCTTAGAACGCGTAGTTATAAAGCGAGATACAGTAAAGAAGAACAATGCACATGCTGTGGGAAGATAAGGAAACAACGAACATGTTCTGATTGAATGTGGAGATATCCACTCAGGTGTACGTGTGGGCATGAGCCAACATGAGGCCTTGGGTTTTGGGGACAACAATGGAAAGCTCAACACTTCCGCGATAGAAATAAGTAAGAGACAGTTAGAGTATTGGTGGCAGACAACTAGAGAGAACGGACAAAAATAAATAGTGCGCAGTTTCTTTGTTTCCGTTTTTTGTTTTGTTTTCTCGAGCCTGGTGGCACACATGTCACCACGCCGTTATGAAAGGGACGTTCATAGCAGCCATCCATCCATCCATCCGATAGGAAGGCGCCGGCTGGCGGAGGGTCTTTCCCGTGATGGACACCGCTAAGGAGGCTCGCCGAGTGCGATAGCGCTTGCTTGCCCGAGGACGGCAGTGCCGACGATGAGCGGATCCCGTCGTCAGGGCTAAGCGAGCAGAGGAAGAATGACTACGTCGATTGCTCTACTCTATTTTAGGGAAAACTTGACACAACAGCCAAACGGCAACAAGATAAGCAAAATTGCTAGATGAAAGCCATACAAACAGAAGCAAAACGCCGGTATCTAGCCGATCGCGAGGTGCGTGCGCGAAAAGATACTGCGAGGAAACACAGGGACAGGGCACTTCCCCAACATTCACTTCGAATGGAGCTGCCCACAATTTTTTTCGTTTGTTTTCTCTTACATCTTCAGGTGTTTATTGCATCTGCTGATAGATATAGCAGCATCGTATTTGTGTACGTTTCACAACGTAGGAACGAAGAAACATTTTCAAGATTACACATACGCACTCCTTTAAACCACTATATTAGACGTCGAGATAGCTTGAAGTTTCTTGTTACCCTCTAAACTGACTTTCGGCGTACACGGCATTGTTATATGGTTTGCTCAAAAGTTAAGAATTTGGTATTCTTCTATAACATATTTTATTGTGAAAGAAGAAGAGAGCATAAGTGCGGAAAGCCTGCATGAATAATACATTTTTCATAAAGTGCGTCCCAAGCACTTTTTAAACGAGAAGCATTTCTTTACGCAGCCAAGGCGCTTTATTCTATCTATCTATCTATCTATCTATCTATCTATCTATCTATCTATCTATCTATCTATCTATCTATCTATCTATCTATCTATCTATCTATCTATCTATCTATCTATCTATCTATCTATCTATCTATCTATCTATCTATCTATCTATCTATCTATCTATCTATCTATCTATCTATCTATCTATCTATTGTGGTCAGCTCTTTAACTTGCTGTGCGTGTACCAAAATGGCCATAGAAGGACATGAGTGTATGAGAAACATGATCGACACGCCATGACATGAAGAAGCTAGCGTGCCCGTCTCGTGGAACATTTTCCTGGCGTCAAACTTTCCTGATATCACATGAAACCTTTTCCTGGCGATATATGTGCCGCGTACCCGCATACCGTGGCCTTCTGTAGGCGGTATGCACCACACGTGAGTCAGAGTTTATATAAGCCCGGAAACGGTGAAAATAGACATCGAAAAACTTATAACGCACGTTATGTCGGCTAAACCAGAGGAACACATACCGTTTGTAATAGTTGGCCATTTTACTGTAGGAGACAAACGCTGACGACGTGCTGAAACGACCCTTATGCAGCAGCTGCTCGGTATAATACATAAATAAACGTATTGCGTCAATGGTAGCCTAACAACTTTGGAGGTGGTGCTTGTTTACCGTCGTTTGTGGTTGCAGTGTTGGCCATATGCTTTATATTAATTTAATAAACATTACGTATATATTCTTACGACACAGAAAGCTACAGCCTACTGTTCCTCCTCTCGCAGGAATACGCCATTGACGCTGCTTACACTTCACCTCCATAAAAGTGACGATTCCGCTGTAGCGTAAGTGCCGACGTAACATCGGACCATAAATACCTAGTATGTACAGTTTGTTTCACACTTAGGGGAAAACTCGGAGCACATTGCAAGGCGCTCCGAGATTTGCCCTAAGTGTGAAACAGCCTGTACATTCCAGTGTAGTAGACGCACCTAGTAAGACCACGACAGACACACGACTACTGCGTCTACACAAATAAGTCGATTCACCTCGTGAGACTTGGCTCAAAGCCAAAAAATGCGGCATAAGCGGCCACTTGCTGACGGATTTGTATCTGATTGATTCCCGCAATGCGTGGGATCTGCCGCAATATTTTCGGCATCAAAGTGTATGTATGTAGCGCTCGTCACGTCGAGCCTTTTGCGGCATCATCATTTATTACCTTTCACCTTCACGGCTCACACGTGCTTGTCCACGCAGGGAACGGACTTTATGATGTCTGTACGCCGTTTATTGCGAAAAGCATAGATTCCTCGGATTATAATTGCTTCATGTCAATAGTGCGAGTGGGAACTTCATCTCAGTGATAATCGGTTTGCTACTCTATGAGCCAATCACGCAAAGCAAAAGAGTGAAAATAAAACGATTATTCCAAATAAGTGCTTTGATTACAAAGCTGATTATTGCGAAATGAGATATTCGATGCATTTTTATTTTTTCACACCCTCGCCCCTCCACCCACAGCAATGTTTCGCCGCTCTGGGACCTATATTAGACATCAGGGACACCACATTGGTGTATCCGCTTCCTTAAAGCTTTTTTTCCACCCCTCCTGGTTTTGCTGGCTGCATTTTGGTTGCCACTCTGTAACAAAAGTGCCTTCCGGGTAAGCAGTTCTCGTCTCCACGTTCCTTCTGGTGTCATCATAGCTAAAGATCCTTGATTCAATTTCAGTCAGATCTATTCTTAACATCGTGGGCATCACATTCTGTACAGAGACACGGTGAAAGAGGCAAAGAAAGACACTTTCTGTCGTACGCATTGGAGCTTTAAAGGGACACTAAAAGCAAATAACAATTTATGTCAGAGTGAAAGCCCAATGTATGACAACTTCTAAAATGGCAATATTATCAACAGCAGTGCCCTACTTACCGAGAAATTAAGCTTCATGTATCACATGATGAGCGCCACGAGTGGGACACTTTCGAAGTGATCCCGATGACGTAGGGAAGTCGGCCTACAATAAATCACTAGTAATCAAACTAGCAGCAGTAAAAAAAAGAACATTCCGAGCATCAAAAGACGTAATAAAATGCTGTTTGTTCGTTTCCGCTTGATTCATGGAAAACAAAACCTCCGTGGCGTTGCCATGGGGAACGGCGCGCGTGGTTCAAAGGTTCCGTTTTCGCCGAACTGTGCCTCGCCCGTCTCAGTGGTAGTTTCGGGATCGCGTACTGCCGTGCGTGTTTTGCGCGCTCGTGAAAGTCGCTGTGACAGAAAGTTCGACAAAATGCCGCATGCGTGTGATATTGCCGGATGCCCGAATGGTGCACAACGCCAGTGCTGCAGCAAGGAAACCGGTGTGTCTTTTCACTGGGTGCCGCGGAATGAACCCTTACGCTCGAAGTGGCTTAGTGTCATGCCATTGCGCCAGTGTGCTAAACAGTCAAAACCTCTGCGTGTGTGCTCGCTGCAATTCGTACTGAGGATTACGAGACCAACCGCAACTTGGTGACGGCTTTGAATGTGCCCATCCGAGCAAGTCTTTGCCGCAGCGCCGTTGTTGCTACTGTGGGTCCCGCTACTGCCGCTCGGCTGCCACTAGTGTCGGCGGCCGCGCAGTAAAAGCGGGCAACGTTGGGCACGGCAGCAGTGACGTAGGAGAGTCGTATTTTCAGGCGGGAGATTTGAAGCGCGCTAACGCAATGCGGACCACTAAAAACGTGATTTTATTTCAAAATAAGCACTTCCTTGGCACAAAAGCAGCGCTACGAGGTTTCTGGACCGCTATTTCAACAATCAACGTCGACTTAATATTTGCCTTTAGTGTCCCTTTAAGTGAAGCACGAAGATGCGACGCAACTTTGCTGAATGAAAATTCCAACACGGTGCGTAGAATATGCGGCAGTAATATTTACCAACCGTGGTGACAGTAGGATGTTTCAATAAAAAAAAAGGTTTCAGAGTTCCTCCTCTCACAGAAAATTGTAACAAAAGTTGTGTTTATTTGCCACTAAATAGCCTCTCTTTTTCCTTTCAGTCAGCTGCTTCCTAGGAAACCAGATGTTAGTCGCTTCGTTACGTCATTCATAGTTGCCTTGTTTTGTGCAAAATGTTTGCTGCCCATAGAGTCAACAGTGCTTGTCCAGGTTTATTTGTCGGGCGACTTTGAGCAGCCTGAAAAAGAAAGATCTAAGCGTAAGAAGCCATTCCTCGCAAAGTGGGCTGCGTGCGTCCAAAAAGTGGTTGTCAGTATGCACGTCCGTTACATCCAGAAACAAATATGTGTATTGTGAAGAAATAACTAAGCACAACTTTAATGTCCAAAATCACGAATTCTTGCGCGGACGCTTTTAAAGATAGGTAATAACTTCTTTTCTGTACGCGAGTTTTCTCAACATCGACCAGAGCAGTTGGGGTTTTCACATGTGTGCACAGGAAGATGTGGTGCCTTCGCTGCACGACTCCAAGCTTTGACGGACTATGGAACGCGCCGCTTCGTTTATTCTCGGTCTGTGAAATTACCAATTACGCGCTATGCAGAGACGGATTTTTTACCTTATGCGCAATCAAAAGAAGAACTTAAAGACCAATGCTCTTTCCTGTTTGAACGATCCTCTATAGCAGCAGACAGGGTATTCATGCAGATGCACTACCACTAAAGAAATTTCATGAGAGAGTGTTCGGAAAAATAGTTCTCAGAACACTACGAACTCAAAAAAGCTCGAGCTAACTCAGCAAGGAAGCAACGATTATCTTACGACTTTGAGTCTTACAAACACATCAGATGGATCACAAAGTATACAGTGATGCCTGTTATATTGTGGCAATCAAATTTTGGCGTTGCCTATTCAAACAGAAAAAAAGAAATATCTTAACGCGTTTGAAGTAGCTTCTGCGATACAACACCAGTAACCTACAATCCTTCAACGTCAAGATTGCTGCGTGCGCGTAACTTAAAATGTATCGTATCGTCAATCACCATATATCATGAACGTAGTAGCATCTATATCACTACGTTTCGCGTCAGCTAATGTTTATAGATATTTCGCAGAACTGAGCTGCCAAGTCTAAGAAGTATCGTTCCCCAGTTCTCGCACTGCCCGGCATGCATGTATTTTTCGCATCAATATCCTATATTGATTGCTACTGGTCCTTACATATCAGGGCATGTTGATGGGCTAGTTAGTTCACAATTCAAGGACAAAATGTGTGGCGCTGATACGACGGGGACGAAGTGAGGACACGAAAAAGTTATAGGCTTCCCAAGCAACGCTTAGCGGCGCTGCTGCTCTTGACAGGCAGCGCCATCTCTGGCAGAAAAAGAGAAACTGGGGCGTGATCAGCGAGCGCTTTCCCTTCTCGCCACCGCGTTGCCGCTCGCTTCCGTGCACGTGCAGAGCTCTCGCGGTGCACTTGCGGCGTCTCACGATGTACCGCGTGCAGTGCGGCTTCAAAAGGATCTTCAAGCTTGACTGGCACTTCCGCAAAGCGAACTTGATAAAATGAGGAAAGCTCGTCAATCACGTTAACGGTGAAGAGCAGACGATCGACGACAACCACGCTCGACTCAAAGCGAAATGCATTTCCCAAGTCGCGATTACGCCGTGTAGGACGTATACCTCGAGGTAAGTCTCACTCTGTCACGTTAAAGATGAATAATGGTCCACATGCACTCCGAAATGAAGCCGTACACGCTATCGATGTTCTGTGGCGTGGACTACGAATCATATGATTGTTGTTTTGATATGGCATGCTTACAGTAGCAGCCGTGTACTTTCGTGAACAAACGTTTGCGGCGTGCGAAAAAAAGATTATACGGCCATGGCACTGCTTCCTGAGAAGGTTAGAGTCAAGTCCTCCGTGCCGCTGGAGAATCACCCGCCGATTAAGACGCGAGGCAGCTAGCTGAGCTTCAACCACTGTGAAGCAAGATGAACTGCTCGTCTCGTTTTTTCGGCTCTCGCGTCATGCTTGCAGTCTCTTTTTATGATACCGACTTGACAGGCGTATAAAACCTGTTGCGTGAACGCGGCTAGAAAATCGCACAAAGTCAGAAGGTGGTTAATTCAAGGTTGCAATTGCAAAGCATGTATGAAGTGCCAGTTATATTTAGCGGCTTAAATATATATCACCCCAATAAAGTGACAAAAACAAAGCAAACCTGCAGAACGATGTCAAAGCTTGCTGAAAATGCACAGACGTCCGTTCCGGCGTGATAAAGCAGCCTTCCCGACGCGTGAAATGCAGGCGCCGAACTTCTGACAATGTGCGGAGTTCAGTTGAATTCAACCAACCGCGCAACGCTAACGGTATAACGCGAATGTGAACGTTCAACAACGACGGGTAGGTCTCACGAGCACGGGGAATCAAAACACAAAGTTGCTTCACCTACAACCGTAACTGGACTTAACAATGCGAGAAGACAGCGAGTAATCATTACTGTAGTCACTGCGTGCATGCGCCCTGTTACTTACCGATTCAGGTAGTCGGAACGAACGAAAGCGATGAACTCAGACAGCCAAAATAGAAGGCGAGACAGCGCTGTCAGCTATCCACGCTTGCCGCCTTTATTTCTCGTGCAACACGCCCGGGAACCGATACAGTTTAACACGTGAATCGTGTGCCTTGTCTGCACTGTTGTGGCTGGCCACTAAACCGCAATACTTCGGACCACGCTTGCGCTTCCGCGGGGTCGCTTCTGCCATCGTGGAAATGCGCAGCTTCGCACAGCAAGCCTCCCGGTTCAACGTGCCGAGCTGACGGCCCCACAGTTACCCGCACCGAGAGAAGAACGCGAGCGCACGTGCGCTACCGCTACTGTGAAAGGGGCTGAGTCGGCCGCGCGACGGTTCAGTGTTGTCCGACAGAGCCGCAGCGCGGCTGGCGCGGCGCTGTCGTCGCGCCGCAAACTTGAGCTTGGGTTCCCTATACATGTCTATACCGGTTCTTGTCCTCCATTGGCCCCTGCCTTTTGAGCGCCACAACTTTGTACCTCAAGTTCTGGTCCTCAAGAAATGACGAAGAATTTTTCTGAGGTGAGTAGGAGTAAAAGAGGTGTAGCTGCTAACTTTCTCAAAAACGTGTAAATGACCAAGAAGTACAACACAAACCTGTTGAGTGTGGAGCGGGCTCACCACGGCGAAAACTCATCTGAGGAATCATTGTGTATTTTCTGTAATAAAGAAAAAAGTCTCAGATTCGCCGCAAGGGCGAATAAACGAATGCGATGGCAACAAACAGGAATATTATACCAAGTAAGGCTGGAAGCTAACTCCTTAAGCATAAAACTAATGTTTGGACGAATTGCTACATAGCTGAAAATGATAAACAGTGCACAGAGGAAGACACTGTTCTGTATCTGTGCATTTTCTTCCCTGATTTGTGTCCTTCGTGCGCCGCTTATCATTTTCAGCCATCTTCGTTTAAAGCTAGTTCACACCGAACGCGGAGCGGCAAAAGCGGCGAAGCGGATTTCCTACGCGGCGAGTGCCATGGGCGTCGGCAGTATTTTGCCTTGGGGGGTGCAAACCCGTGTTACATCGCGGCTGCGGGAGAGGGGGGGGAGAGCTGGCAGAGCTTGGGTGGGGGCAAGTGCCGGTGTGGCTTGAGGGGGGCAAGTGCCCCTTTTCACCCCCCTGCCTACGCCCATGCGCGTACCTCTTCGGACCGCACGGCTCTCCTCGATGCACGCGCGACCGAGGAGGCGAGGCATCTCGCGCATTTGCGGACATATAGCCATCACGTGGCACTGCTTGTCCACCCGAGGCACCTGTGCAGATCTCGCGCCTTTGCCAGCTCTACCGGATGTTTACACCAGCATCACCGCCGCATGGCGTTCTCATTGGCAGCGGCAAAGAGGAGGCCTTCGGTGGGCGGGAAAAATCGCTCCCCGAGCTACCCGGCTCGCCGCCTCGTTTTCCGCCAGCTTCGCCGCCTGGAGAGGAGGTTTCTCCTCCGCTTTCCAGCTCGTCCACTTTGGCCTCCGCTCGTCCACTTTGGCCACTTTGGCACGTACAAATGCATGAGCCGTCTGCTGGTCCCTGTCAAAATAGCACGCTCGCGACCACGCCCGGCAGCTCAACTAAGCACTTCAGCGCCAGAGCCATGAAGCCTCCTGTCTATGCGACACTATCCTCGCCACCCCCCCCCCCCCCACACACACAATGCCACGGCGGCAGCAGAAATGCGCCTTTAGTGCTAATGCAATAAAAATTAATCGCTATTGCAATTAAAAGGAACATGAAGCCTTCCACAAGGATGTAATTTTAAATGCGAGGGCATTCGGCCTGCCTTATGTCTAATCAATATGGCTAAGTAATATAGCGCGGCGAACATGGGCCGGCAACATGGTAGCCAAGAACATGCACTTGGTTCTACAACAGTTGTGCAGGAGCAGCGGATTATACGTGACCGTGTAGTGGAGGAGCACAACCACTAAGGGGCGATTACTAATTCGGTACGCTAGAATGACTCACGCATAAAGTGAAAACCTAACGAAGCGTTCCGCCGTGGTGGAATAGTGGTTATAGTGCTCGACTGCTGAACCGAAGGCCGCGGGATCGAATCCCGGCCGTGGCGGCTGCATTTTCGATGGAGGCGAAAATGTCTGAGGACCGTGTACTTAGATTTAGGTGCACGTTAAAGAACCCCAGGTGGTCGCCATTTCCGGAGCTATCACTACGGCGTTCCTCACAATAAAATCGTGGTTTTGGGATGTTAAACGCCAGATATTGTTAAACCTAATGAAGCGAATAGACAGTGAAATCATCAAAGCCATATGGGATAATGTTTGTAGATTTAAGTGTACTGGAGTAATTACAACATAAGTAGAAACGAAATAAAGATGACGAAAAATCTGCTGCCGGTAGGTACCGAAGCTGCCACAATCGGATAACGCGCCCGGTGCTCTACCAATTCAGCTACGGCAGCGATCGTTCCTCCGTCCACTGCAGTGGGTATTTCTGGGCGTGCTAGGTTGTAGGTTCAGTCCCTAACGGCGGCCAATTGCTTCTTTCGTCTCCTTTAATTCATTTCCCTTTATGTGATTGTTACTTTAGTACAGTTACAGACCAGAAACAATATCCCCATGCCTTCCTTACCTTCACTTGGCTGTGCCTAACAAAGAAAACGAATCCTTAATAAATTCGCCTTCTTCCCTCATTCGCAGCAAGGGTCTTACCCCGCCAGAAAATGCCTTCAAGTGCTATGCGAGGGTATTGGTCAGCTGACATATCATAAAGATATCACATGATATGTGAGGCTAAACTGGCAAATAGCGGTGTACCACGCTCGCCGCAATGGCTATGAGTTGTGCTGGCTAGCGCTCTCAGGAACACATGCACCAAATAAAGTGGACGTGGGAACGACTTGCGCCGCAGCTCTATTTTTTGAGCATCGGACGCGTTATCCGAAGGTTGTAGGTTCGGTAGACAGAGGCTGTAACTTTTCTTTTCTTGTGCACATATGTCACTATTGCAACATTACGGTTAAAAAACACAAATAATATCCCCTATGCTTTCATTGGCATATTTTTCTGCTGGCTTCATTAGACAGTGCCAACCGAGCAAAAGGTGCCGGGCGTTCTTTTTATGCCTTATGATTTAAATCTAAGTGTTCACATCTCCAGAATAATGCAAAAATCTATGTATACTTTTGTTCCTACCATTCGCCTAATTTTAGGTGTGGCCGCCGTCGCTCAGAAGTGAACCAACGGCCTCCAACTAAGCAGCTCGACACAATCTTCTTAGCTACCTCGGCAGTCTATCACATTTCTCTTCAAATCACAACGTTTACGACCACTGCAATTTTGTTGATACAAAATATAAACACTATTTTCACAAATGCTCACAAAGTTCTGTCACTTATCAACGTCAACAAGTTGTGGCGCTAGCGTCCGCCATAGATCTCAACAAAAAGGAAGCAAAGAAATTAAATTGGGCAGTTGTAAACTGCTTTCGACATAAATGCTGAAACGGCTAAATAGATCGCTAAATAATGTTGAAAAAAATTCACAGGGTCCCTTATGCACACACCTAAGACGACTCGATAGCGAAAGCCATCTTCTATTTCTTCTCAGTCAACGTTTTGATACTGTCCCGCCACCCACCGAAGGCTTTCCGCACCTAACGTGGTTTTGCAATACCTCTGTGATAGGCCCACCTTCGACCAAGCGGTGATGTCATGTGATGACGTCCTTATGTGACATCGCGTGATGTGACGATGACGTCCCAAATATTGGCGATATGTGACGTCATGAAGACGTCATATGGTGACGTCATCACGTGATCATTTTAACACGAAAGTATTTTATGCCCGTGCCCACCAAGACTTTATGACGTATTTCCGTCACGGAAACACGTCAGCAAAACAAACGCCATCAGATGGCAAAGAAAAGAAAACTATAAGGAAATGTTCCGCTGACGGGAGTCGAACCCATGACCTCTTGGTCCGCGACGAGGGCTGGCGGGAGTTTAGCCAACTGAGCTACCGCCAAACACATAACGGAGGCTACATGAACGCGCCTTTTATCTTTCACACTTTCCTCTCACAGCACTCTTGGATGGATGGATGCTATCAGCGTCCCCTTTACTACGGGCGGTGGTGTGTGCGACCTCACTGGAAAAAAAAAGAAAAAAAAAGACACGCCGTTGCTACAACCGTCCCATTCGGCGCGTTTCCAATAGAAGTGTAATTTCGCCAACGCTTTAACCCACCGCCAGACGGTGGCTTTAGCCCAAGCCTTACTCATAGCATCCATCTATATCGAAAAATAGCTCTCCAACGCTCGCCTGGCTGTCGCCCCGCGTTCCCCGCTCGCCCTGTAAGAATTAAAGGAGTGCATATCGAGTATCGGTGTTTATTATGTGTTTGTTGATGCCATCTTTGTGTGGGGTTTACCATATGCGGTACCCAGGTATATGTTAAGAACTTCAACCAACGCAAGGGTTAAATCATGATCATGGACGTTAGTCGTCGATACGGAGATGTGCCACTAGGCGTCAACGTGAGTGCGTCCACATGACGCGGTGCTATATCTGCCAAACAGTAGACATTGTACAAGCTGTCATATACCAATGCACTATCACTATAAACAGAAAACTACTTCTGTGACGACACGTTTCACTTTCGTGTTATACCGATTCCTATGACAGAGGGATCAGCCATCTTTTTTTGCGTCACTCGTATTGGTGCCGACACCACCGACCCCGGACGCCGGTCAATTTTCGCGCTTGATGAGGCATCTAAGGCTTTCGCCTTAAGATATTATTTTGTGCCAAACTCTACTCTTACAAAAGTCAGTTATGAAAATTTTCTGAAGAGGAAAGTTTCTGGCACTGCACGGCACCTGAAGCTTACTCCATAAGGATCTTCAAATGTGGCTCATCAAATTTAGTAGGATATAAACTCCAGTGGCAAGGCTAACTCCTCACGCTGTCGGCATTTTTATTAGGGCGTCGCTATCGAAACACGGTCCAAACACCGAGATAGCGTACATATAACTTTATTTCCTGTGTGCGCGCCTGTGTGTTTGTGTGTGCAATATTCTTTCACAGTTACAGAAACATTTTCAGCAGCATCTTTATATACACTTTTTAGAATAATATTCTCCTGTTGTATCTGGCCATACTTCCCATTTGGTAGACAAAGGGGAAATGGGGCGTCTTCATGAATAGCATGTAATGTGAGCTAGCAAATCTCGGTCGCCCAGCTGCTGCTGCGAAAAGCGGCTTCTCGGGCCAATTCCTACCACGCAGCGTTCGTGTCCTTATAATCAGTGGCATCGGACTCGACCGCTGACCAAGAGAGGCAGTCGGCGTCGCTGTGTGATGTTTCTGATTCGTAAAACACAGCTTATAGCTCTTTCACTGCGGTGCGAGAGCTCTTGGTCATTTTGTGCATTCTTTAAATGCTGAGTATTCGCATTAGGGTCGACTTCGTCAGAGTATAGACGTGGCCCGAAGACGCCCACAGCAGAGTAAGGACCTCTCATATGTTTCTCCGCTTAGCAGGGTCTCGTGCTTGCTGTGGCCACATTGCCCTCGCAAATTTCTTCATCTAATTGATCCACCTAACCTTCGGCCTTCCCGTTCGTGGTGTTCTTTCTCTTGGAATCCAGTCTGCTACCCATATATATATATATATGTATATATATATATGTATGTGTATATATATATATATATATATATATATATATATATATATATATATATATATATATATATATATATATATATATATGATGAAGAGTAGGTAAATGAATGGCCATTTGCGTAATTAGAGAGCGAGAAAAAATATGCAAGCTTACCAGAATGCAAGATAGTGCCTCATGCGACATAACGTCATTGAGGCAAGTCTGAAAAGAAGCAAACTTAAACTAAACGAGTTGTTTCTTTGACGTGCTTGTTTTGCTGAAAGATGCATGCTTTCTCCACGACTGCGATCGCCAGTGTTTCACTTTGATAGAGTGTCCACACATGTACACGTTTCTCAAGGGCACGAAGCTTGCGCGGTGCGAGAACAATATTATATGTGATAGAAATCTGAGCCATTCATTACTGGTATTACCTTATCAAGCTTTCGTTTTCCCAAGCAAACTATACGAACGAAAACAGCCCCGCAGCATCTAAAACCAACATCACAGTGGCAAATATCTGCGTTGAAGCACGTTTGCATGAAGTACGATAATGAAACTCAACATTGCATATTTTGCATATATAAAACTAGTCTATCGTTGACAAGGTAGTAGGATATTTGCCGGTGAAATTAAGTCTCGTGCTATCCTGCTGTCTCTAAATGCACTTACACCACAATCCGAAAAGATTCTTTTCATTCAGAAAGCCGCCCTATCACTAGGGCACAGACCGGGTGAGTATGTATTTATTAAACTAGGCCACAAAGCCTCGCTTTTACAAAACTTGTTATTCTCAGTGGAATAAACTCCACTGTTTGTCCAACAAGCCGTAACTACCGCAGTATATCATGAATCAATGTCTCGTGATCACAGAGATGCCCAAAGTTGGTAAGAGTGCGAAGTCTCTGACTGCATTAGAAACTGAAGATTTCGAGGTGGTGGATCTGAATATATGGCGGCGTGAACGCTTCGTATTTAATAGTTGTCACATTTGTGCATTCCTCAATGATTACAAGCTGAAAAAAATTTCCATAACCATGCGTATTTTATCGTTGGTCCTACCGTTGGCATTATTTTCTACTACAGTGCCGACAAGTAAAGTAAAGTTCTACTCACCAGCATTCGCAGCAAAAGACGTCCCTATGCGAAGAGGCAAAGTCATCACATAGCAGTCGTCACAATTTAGTTGGTACTACATGTAGCTTGTATGTAGCTCTACATTGCATATAAGATAACTGTGGCGAGAATGATTTCTCGCAAAATATCCTGCATGTTTGCTAAGATTAATGTCGAATTCCGGCACCGTTGAAGCCTTCGGGCTGCATGCAAGGGCGATTTCGCCATTTATCTTCACACAAAAGGCCATGTACTGCGTGACCCATGCGGGAGAAGACCTTACACCGCTGTTACTATATATGGTGGCTAACACTACCTGGTTAAGCTCTACAGTTTCTTTCAACTTAAGAAAGAACTCTACGCACAAACTCCGTTGAGAGTTGTTTGCGCATAAGCGTACACGTTTATCGTGCAACACTCTATTAGTGTGCTTTCCCTGCAATGTTGTTTTCGGGAAGCGTGAATCAGCACGCCGTCATTCACATAGCCTTTCTGCAGATTTTTAGTGGAAAGTCGCAAAGAAAAGCGCATTCTGCGACCATACAACCCTTGTTTCATATTATTATTTCGCGAAGTCGTGAATATTGTGACGTATAGAATAATCTGTGTCTGATTTATACCTTATCCTAGGGAGGGTTTTTTTATTCCACCGGAAGTAAACATTATAACGACACACAAAAAAGAGCACATCACTTTCATTCTTTCCGCTAATGTTAGAACCCGTTACATTGTTCAGTGTTAGTTAAGACAGACTGTTGCTGAGCTTTCTCGGGTTCGTGCAGAGAGGGAGTAGAACGAGCACTTGCTTATTAATGCGCTTTAGGTGTTACACGTCAAAACGGGTAGCTCGTCTTAGAAATTCACACTGAGCCGCACTAAGGCTGACGCATATTGAGACAGCATGTTTTCACACATGTAAGGGTTTGGCTCACAGTATCGTTGATGGTTTCAGGTAGAATGAAGTCACAGTCGTTCTTCAAGGGTGATACCTGCAGAATAAATAAAATCTTGCCATAATTCTCGCCGAGCGTAATTTACTATATTTGTCTTTTCGAGGTGTTATGGTGTCTATTGACAAAACGTCTATGCTTTGATGACTCTTGTCAACCAAATGTTAATAAATCTTTTCAGAAAATGAAAACAAAATCATTGAACTTCCTTTCAGCCCTTACCCAAGGTATGCAGCCATAAATTGCAGGCAAGTCTTGCTTCCGAATTGGCCAGCAGCGGTCTGTAACAAATATGCAATTGCTATTGTTTCAGTTATAACGTGAGTTCAATTTAGTTTAGAGCGTTCGTTGGCGACGATCCATTCCTCATAAAGAAAATATTAGTTCACACTTTTATGGCACTTGGAAGTGAGCACAAAGTTATGCACCGAGAGCAAATGAACGAGCGTGACACCTAAAAAGGCGTTTTTTGTCTTTACAGTACGAGTCGCGGCGAACGCGCCAGGCTAACTAACAGTGTCATTCCCTGTCAGTTAGGCATCAATGTATAAGGTCATCATACACCTCTTATAGATCGTGGGACAACTTATTCTGCTGAGCACACAATACAATGAAACTGAATGTAGGGTCTGATCAATCCTTGGAAGATGGGGTTGTTTAGAGCAAAAATATCAAGTTTACATGACCATACAAAATGCTTGCAAGATAGTTTTGCATGCGCGGTATACTCATATCGCTCAGCTATTTATTTACCCTTTAGCAAAGTACATAATTTCAAGATAGAGTAACGTAAGCGCGTTCAATGTGGGTTCTTGGCAAGCTGAACTTACTGAGTTGCGCTTCCTTCGTATCATTTTGTTGTAGCAGGAACGTTTCCACTAAATCTCGTCACAAGTTCGTGGTTGCAGTTCTCATCACGAGGACGAATGTATCTTAGTTCCAAGCTTAGGTAACTGCCATAGCTTCCATGCGTTGGTTAGACGTAATTTCGCCATTTTTACCTTCACCCAGAAGGCCACGTTCAGCGTGACCCCTGCGGCAGACCACACACCGCTGTTACTATGATAGTGGCTAATACTACCTGGTTTAGCTCCACAGTTTCTTTCAAATTGAGAAAGAACTCCACGCAGAATCTCCTTCGGGAGTTGTTTACGCATAAGCGCACATTTTTATCGTGCGACACTCAATGAGTGCGGCTTTCCTTCTATCGCGCAATTTTTCTTCTACTTCTTTGCCTGCTTTTTTTTAATGTGCAAAGGTGTGCAGTGTTGTATGTATGCGACAGCGAATTCACCCTTGTAAGAAATCCCTAACTGGCAATGAAATACCCTCAGATATAACCCTAAATTATTTCCGTATATAATATGACCATCCGCTCTAACTGCGAAAGGGTAATCCATTACCAATAAAGTCGAATATTGAGAGTTTAGCTGTTCTATAGCTGCGACTGTCGACAGATGAGTGTCCGCGTCGCATGTCGCGCTCCAATTCCCAGATAGATGGCACAACTGCCTCGGTTGCGGACTAAGCGGTGGCCGCACAGTGAAGCGGGGAAGAGCAGCTCGAGCGTGAATATGGCCTAAAATCACTGTAGCAGAGTCGGGGGTGGCTGGGGCTGCCACACGTCCTTTGCATTGCATCTCTACTCTAGAACTAACGTAATAAGACACCCACACCAAATCACAGAAAATCACAAAAGAAACACAGGAGAACCGCAGCTCCATCGTTTCTGCATATTTGACACTAGGCGGAACTGGGGTATTCTTTATTACACTCTGAAATTAGGAACACTGAAAACCGCACTTGGGTCACCAATCAATCAAGCTATGATTTTTATTTTATTTTCGACTTTTCGGCATACCTTCGCTACTGCGATAAAGAGCATGTTGCAGAGCTCTTCTAAGACCTACTTTTGCTCTAGAGCTGGGAGAGGTATGCAAATTTCTGGTGGCAGCTTTACGTTATAAAACGTGTTTCGTTCAGCACTGAAAAGCATGAACTTCTTTTCCAAAAATTTACATGCACATAATGTTTCAAACACAATGAAAGAAACCACATAGCAGTGTGACATCCGTTGCATATTTAATGGCACATTGCACTTTCTCAAACTGGCGTCCAAAGTATACAAGCTGCAGCCAAGTCTTTAAGACGGATGAATGCAGATTCATATATTACAATTTCACCGCTCTTTTTTGCTTGTTTCCTGTGCGAGTTAATTCTCGGCAATAATTCTCATGGGACGAATGGTATTATAAATGTTTAACAACAAACACTTTCTTCCGCGTGCTAGTAAAATATTCCTTTAATTTCTTCAAATTCATATAAAAATTGTAATCCTGATATATAGAAGCTTTTGTAAAAAATAAGCATGCACTGCAGAGCCGTCCACCAAGTCAGACCCTCACTGTTACCCTTCTACAAATACAAATACAGTAAAACCTCGGTGATACGAATCTCGCTGGGTTGCCAAAAATATTCGTATCATCCGAAATTCGTATGACCAGAAAACATGGAAAATTAGTGCTCGACAAAAGAAAGTTGGCATGCGTTTTGATTTAGTGTTTCTCAGGGCCGCAGCGACGTCATGAACAGCTCTGAATGATTCCCAGCAAAGTTTTTACATGTCAACTATCATACTTGTACTCGTAATCATACTTGCACCAGGTGTGTTGAGCCCCGTGACTGCTTGCATGACACCAGAGTACTGCGGCGAACGTGACTTAAGAAGCGCTTTGCACACGATAGATGGAGGCCAAGCTCCTTCGCCAAGACCGTCCGATTTGTCTCTTGGGGTCTTCGTCCACCTTTAATGGGACTTCGTGACGGACCCGCAGCCCAAGTTTCAGTCGCGTTTCATAGAACGTCTGATTGCGGGGACATGGCTTGCAATCGACGTGCCAGGCACGTGTTAACACACTACAAGGACGCTGCCGCATCGAGCACATGAGCACGCGTCAACACGTCGAAAAAAAAAAAGCGTGCCGTCAACGTCATCTGTAATATAAACGCGAAGGCGCATAAAGGCCTCCAAGATTCGCGCGCACTATCTCGGAGGCAACGACGCACCGTTGATGGTCGCGCAGCGCGCATGCCCGCGCCCGCGCGTCACTGCCGCGTCTTCCGCGACAGCGCGGGCAGCGCCTGTTCGTACCTGTACGCTAGCGTACGTTCGTATCAAACGTCAGAGGTGCAAATCGGTTCGCAACAACCGTACTCCAATACAATGCAGGCTAATGGGCCTTGGCCGGGACCACAAAAAAATTCGTATCACCCCGAAATTCTTACGAGCCGTGACCGTATCATCGAGGTTTAACAGCATAGGCTTACTTCCGTAATCAAAGCGTAATGAAATCAAATAACCCGGTGCGTCTAAATAATGGCTCAACGGATAATAACCAGCTGACTGTGAGGTTTCGAGGTATTTTGTTGTAACATTCTCGGGGAACTTAAGCTCATTTCGGTTATGAGGACATTAAAAAGCACTGACTTAGTTTCTCACAAAGTCATCTCTGGCTCAAAAGAGAGCGTTTTGAAATAACTTTCATATATGTGGGAGCCCGTCCCGCCAGGCATCCCCAATTAACACATCCACTTCCTACCCAGCTTCAATTAGTGTTGCAAAACAAACTGCTCATCATTCGGTGCCGCATGCGGAATCCTGCATCCCTAGTGTAGGTATATGCAAATGAATTATCCTACGCGAAATGTGTATGACAGCATATCTTACCGCACAATAGATTCTCCAATATTATCTCAGCAATTTCGGACTGGGACATCTCTGCAAGACTCTTGACGTCGACAAACTTCTCTAGGTGAAGGTCCTTCACAATGCATTCGAAGCATTCGTTGTCTTGCGGAACTAAACCAGAAGCTCTCAGCGCTGATGGTACTGCGGCAGCAACCACAACAAGCGCACGAAGAGCGCCGAGGGTCATCGTCGTTCCTCCCGGATCGTGGCTTTTCTGCTGAGGAAGTGAAAAATAATTAAATTATTTGCCGAAAGCAAGATGCGATTATGAGACACGCAGCATAGGGGGACTCCAAATCAGAAAATACACAGGCGCTTTTCGTTTGACAAAGAATCCTGTATTAGATGTCCCTGATGTCATTTACCCACTCTTCATGCATACTAGCTTATTTTGAGCACTAATGCGAATGATTTAGGCAAACAAGCTAACGATGTGGTAAATAAGTTCCACTGTAAGTCTAGTATACGTTCTCCCGTTTTAAAATTCAATAACACTAAAGCGACGTTTTTTTGATAGCAGAACATCAAGTTCCTCTTTGTCAGCTCTACTCGTAACTTACGAGTAAATGCCATAGAAATTGAAAGCGTCGCTAAAGCGCTATGAGTGTATTTCAGCCAATTCATGTTTTCGGATGCTCACACAGCGCCTCTGCAGTCTAAAATTGCCCGTTGAGATTACATTTTGATAAAGGCTCAGCATTTATTGCGAGTAAACGCAAAGCTTACATTGTACCATGCACTGTTTTCATCGCGATGAAAGCCCTGCGCTCTGTTATGGGGCAGTGCAAGACGGACGAAACCCAAAGGGGCCCTGCAACACTTTTGAAGCATGATGACAAAACGGTGCCGATCGGTAGCCGAGGCTCCTGAGAGCAAACATTAAAACGCGCGGCACGTGGCCTCGACTTTGCAAATAATTCTCAAACTCAACTACAAATCCCTCGCTCTTTTTTCGACAAATGATGCCATAAACCCAAATGACCACGTCATAAACACAAGGTCCACGGCCGTTGGCTTATTTGAGCATGTCAGCAACATAGTTACTGCGGAATATTTTTGCAATAGATAGTAGGCCATTCGAATGACGTTTTCAATGAGATATTTTTCAATGACTGCTGACACGTAACAAAGGCCAATACAAACCTCTCTAACCTGACTCTCATCACGCGACTTAGGTGTACATAATGTCATCTAAATGACTTCTTTTTTCTCAGCGCTCAGACACTATGAATGAGTAGACGGCTTGACGGCGACGTGATAGCAATGACAATGAAGGCGTTTGCTGTAAAGGAAGTTGCGGAAATGACTTTCAAGTAGGTGGCGTAACTAAAACTGATTTGAACTATTAACTAGCAGCAAAGCCTGGTACATAATGGGACGATTACTGAGCATAATCTTCTCTGCATGGTCTCATTTGGTTGAGGAACAAGATTTTGCATTTTGATGGATTCCTAGTTTTTACGTAAATTTCTTTTATGTACAATTTTCTCGTCGTCATTTACAAAGTACGCCATATAAAGCAGCAAGCCATGTAGTACATAACAAGGGTAACTTGATCAGATTACATCAAACTGCTCCTATTTATATCAATTTCCATAGCATAATAAAGTAAATAACGTTTGCTTGCAGGATTTTGGAGTGGCGACATAAGTTTTACAGGCAATGCATATGAAGGTGCGTGGTGTCCTTTGCTTCTGCAAATAACGTCTTGTGCCGTGTCTGCCCTATACTCCTCCCAGTATCTCCAGCAGTAGTCATGTACCATACGCCACGTTGCGCAATAACCAGGGCTGGCATAACGTTTAGTACTTTGCCACGCACTGCCATTTTGCGTAAGCCTCTCGTCCAAAATCAATAATGATTATTTCAACTGAATATTTTGTCGTTTTCTTCCTCACTAGCAATATACTCAATGAAACTTAGAACAACACACTCTAAGCAGTAATTTTCTATACTTTACAGCTGGCATTTAGAGATGGCATTTACAAAGCCGCGCGCAGATGTTGCATTTTCAGCGCTTGCTTGAGAAACTTGACTAACAGCCATTTCGTCTTGAAGCAGAATGACATCAATGTTATGAAATGTCATGTTATGGAATGTTATGGAAGCACGCACGGCAAGACGATGAGAATAGGGCTATACATCGACAACTTCAGAAAAAAAGCCAATCTCATTTTACTTTGACTGCTCTCTGCAACCGACGTTGTGAATGAGAAGCTCAACGGAATGTTAGTCAACCTTACCTTGCTAGAAATGTTTCTTTTCTGTCCTCCAGCTAGTCTTCTTCTTGACGTAGTTGTGGACAGAAGGATACGTGCAAAATCGCGAACGACTGCCCACAACCTTTGCGTCGTCGCGGGAATGGCGATGCTTACGGCTCCAATTCATTTCATGGCCAAGACAGGTGCGATTGAATAAGCTCTCCGGGAGCACAGGCGGCGCATTCAAGACAGATAAAAGCCCTTTATTGCTGATGGCTCATCTGACCAACGGCTATGAATGTGGGTGCCAAAACGAGTGAATTGGACGCAGTCACATAACCACCTTCCTTAACGAAATGGAACTTGCCTTTGAAGATACCGATGAAAGGTTACCGCTTAGTACCAATGAAAGGTACAACTTCGCAGAAGACTTTACGATAAGCGACTTTATCTAGCCTATGCAACCTAGAAAATGAAAAAACACAACATTGCCTCCACATGTGTAGTTGTCATGTATGCATTTCTGTGAATGTAGTGCCTCCACTTGACATAATACGCATTTGTGAGAAGTCTGGTGAAGTCTTTGTAGACGTACTGTAGTACCTTGTACTGCGAAAACCTCTACAGTCTTTACACTAGGGACATATTACCTGTAGCTGGACATCACCGAAGGCTCTACATATGGGCCAGTCAACGGGGAGGACTACTTGTTCTTGGACAGCGCACAAAGAGACAATACACAAGAACGAAAACAGGACGAGCGCTCGTCTAACAACTGGAAGATTTCTTTGAAGGATACCAATATATACTGTAAACGTAGGAGTGAAATACACCCCCGCAGGGGCGTCTGCGCAAGCAGGCGTTTGGTGTGTAGCGACACCACGGACCCGAGCTAACGGGGGGTTTCGACCCCCTCCCACGCCTAGCCGTGAGTGGCATTGCCGTGTCCGGGGAAAAGGGGATCCTGGGGGTTGAGCCGACGCCGGGTGATTGGAACTTTAAGGCCCCCCGGCAGAGGCAACACACCCCTTTGGCCCCGGCTTCAAGTAAACGGCACCCCTGGGCTGACCCACCCAGGGGAAACCGGCAGTCGCCTTTTCCTGTCTCTCTCTCTCGCCTCATCTTCGTCTTTCTCTCTCACTTTTAAACTTTCCTGTCTACTTCTCCCTTCTCGTTACTTCCGATTTTTCCTGGCGGCAAGGGTTAACCGTGTGTGGCTCCCAACCTTGGGTAGACCATATTAGGTTATAGTGACGGCGTACTGCTGGCGTTGCGCAGATTTTTCACATGTTCTGCCACGTCCCCCTGTTGGGCTCCGTGGTGGGTGGTAGGCGCCGTTGCCGAACAAGCGACCTTTTCCATGGGACCCTTGAACCCCTCTTCCACCGATCGTGCCCCAAAAAGGGTACGCACCGATGCATCTGAATTCTTTTGGCCCAAAAACAACGACACTTTTCCGAAATACCACGTGGTTCACTGTGAACAATCATCTGAAAAAGCTAGAGCCATTTCACCTTTTCTTGTTGCTAAGTGCTTGAAAGACACCATAGAAACGAGTTATAAGGCCACAAGGATGGCAAGCGGGGACCTACTCCTCGAATTAAAAGACAAGGAACAGTACATTAATCTGTCACATCTAGTCGCGTTTGGAAACATCCCCGTCTCTGTGAGCGCGCACCGGACCATGAACACTGTCAAAGGTGTAGTCTCCGATGAGGACCTGATTGGCCTCAGCGAGGAAGAACTATTAGATGGATGGAAAGATTCAAATGTCACTCATGTCCAAAGGATCAAGATAAGGCGCGACAACACGGAAATACTGACCAAGCATTTGATACTTACTTTTGCCTCCAGCACATTACCCGAGGCCATAGAAACCGGCTACGTCAAGCTTGCTGTACGACCTTTCATACCAAACCCGCGGCGATGCTTTAAATGTCAAAGATTTGGTCACGCTTCTCAAAGCTGCCGAGGGCAGCTCACCTGTGCAAAATGCGGAACGACGGGTCATTCTGTTGATGACTGCGCTGGCGATGGGACTCATTGCGCGAACTGTGAAGGTGATCACCCTGCGTACTCCAGGGCCTGCCCGGCCTGGAAGAAAGAGAAAGAAATACTCACAATCAAAGTAAAAGAAAACATAACGTTCCGCGAAGCACGACAGCGAGTTTCATCGTCATTTCCAGCAAGAACATCTTTTGCCGAAGTGGTGCGACGGGGGGCAGCACCACAACGGCCTATCGCGTTTGCCCGGACCACTCGCAGCGTGCCGAGGCAAACGCCACCCGCCCCCTGGTGGGAGCAGCGAAGGCTGCCCCGCCTACTCTGAATCTGACCACACCGGCGGCCACTACAAGCTCCGGCACCGTAGAGGCCAAGGAGAGCACATCGCCCTCCGGTTCGGTGGCGTCCAAGACTTCGTCACACCAGGCGAAGTCCCCACCTGCCAAGCCAGAGATGCCGGTGACTCCAGGGTCGTCGGGTCTCACGACCACGCCTCGCCAGGCGAGGTCGGACAAACAAGCCAGCAGCTCGCATACGCGGGCGTCCAGTGCCTCAAACGAGGCAATGGACACAACTCCGGTGCCTCTGGTACGGAAAGAGCGGCGTAGCTCCCTGGAGCGCGCTAAGAAAACCAAAAAGCCGATAATGGGGCCCGACGACGGCCCTGCTACTTGAGCTCTAAATTTCGACCTAAAGAACACCCACTTCCTTCTCGTACACACAGCACTACCTGACATCCAATATAGAAGCACAAATTATACAATGGAACGTGAGAGGACTGCTTAGAAATCTCGACGATGTCCAAGAACTCTTACACAAACGTACACCAAAGGTGCTGTGTGCACAAGAAACACACTTAAAATCCAAACACACGAACTTTCTACGCAGCTACATTATTTTCCGGAAGGACCGGGATGATGCCATCGCGCCATCCGGGGGTGTAGCCGTTATAGTTAATCAAGGAGTAGCATGCACACATTTACCACTTCGAACTTCCCTTGAGGCAGTGGCTGTTCGAGCGGTTCTTTTGAACAAACTCGTCACCATTTGCTCTCTCTATATACCTCCACATTACCAACTGCAAAAACATGAATTTCAGTCTTTAATAGATGAGCTCCCTGAACCTTACCTTGTACTTGGGGACTTTTATGCGCATAGCTGTCTATGGGGTGGCTCCCGCTGCGATGCGCGAGGTCGTCTAATTGAACAGTTCCTTTTCTCTTCCGGCACGTGTCTCTTGAATAAAAAAGAGCCAACATACTATAGCCTTGCGAACAATACCTACTCGTTCATAGACCTCAGCATCACATCTCCATCATTTCTGCCCCTTCTAACATGGAAAGTCATTAATAATCCCTATGGAAGTGACCATTTTCCTATAGTTCTGAGCACCCCAATAGTTAATGAATGTCCTCTACAAGTTCCCAAATGGCAAATTGACAAAGCCGATTGGGAACAGTTTCGTAAAATGGCTCTCTTAAGTTGGACCAACATGCGTGCTTTAAGCATAGATGAAGCTGTCGACTACTTTACAGCTTTTTTGATTGATGCCGCAATGAAGTGTATCCCACAAACAGCTGGACTGCCCGGCAAACGACGTGTGCCATGGTGGAACACCGAGTGTCGAAACGCGCGCAAAAAACAAAATAAAGCATGGAGGCTGCTTCGGGACTCGCCGACAGCCGAGAATCTGGACAGTTTTAAAAACATAAAGTCACAAGGCAAGAGAACTCGCCGACAGGCAAGAAGACAAAGTTGGCAGAAATTTTTATCGGGAATTAACTCATATACACAGGAGGCTAAAGTCTGGAACATGGTTAGTAGGGTAGCAGGCCCCGACAAGCACATTCACTTACCCTAGTAAACATACAAGGTGACAGCTTGGAAGACCAGGCGAACTTCCTAGGTGCACACTTCGAACAGGTGTCGAGCTCGTCACACTACACGGAAGCTTTCCAACGATACAAAACAAGAATGGAAAAAGAGAAACTAGAGCGTAAATCCACAAAACACGAAGCATACACTGAATCTTTCTGCATAGCTGAGCTACAAGCATCGCTTAATTGCTGCAATAATTCCGCCCCAGGCTTCGACCGTGTTGCGTATGAAATGTTGAAACACCTGTTGAAACACAAAAAACCCTCCTTTCCCTATATAATGCTGTTTGGTTTTCCGGTGAGATCCCCTCGGCCTGGAAAGAAGCCATTATTATTCCTATTTTAAAACAAGGCAAGGACCCATCCTCCGTTGCGAGCTACAGGCCCATTGCACTAACAAGCTGCCTGTGTAAACTTTTTGAAAAGATGATAAACCGTCGACTTATACATTTCCTCGAAGCAAACAAATCACTTGACCCATACCAGTGCGGTTTTCGAGAGGGTAGATCTACCTCTGACCACCTTATCCGTATCGAGGCACAAATTCGCGACGCTTTTGTTCACAAGCAATTCTTCCTTTCGGTGTTCCTCGATATGGAAAAGGCCTACGACACCACATGGCGCTTTGGAATATTAAGAGACCTATCCCACTTAGGTGTCCGAGGAAAGATGTTGACCATAATCGAAAGCTATTTGTCCAATCGCACGTTCCGTGTTCGAGTGGGTAATGTCTTGTCCCGAACATTTGTCCAGGAAACTGCAGTGCCGCAAGGTGGTGTCCTGAGTTGCACACTTTTTATTATAAAAATGAATTCCCTACGTCTGTGTATTCCACGGAATATGTTTTATTGCACATATGTCGACGACGTGCAGATCGGTTATAAATCTTGCAACCTTTCAATGTGCGAGCGGCAGGTGCAACTTGGTTTAAACAAGGTAACCAAATGGGCAGACGAAAACTGGTTCTGCCTTAACCCGCAAAAAAGTACTTGCGTATTATTCTCCAGAAAGAGAGGCCTCCATCCCGATCCGGACATTGATCTGCATGGTCAGCGGCTACCTGTGAAAACGGAGCATAAATTCCTCGGCGTAATTCTAGACACGAAACTAAGCTTCATATCACACATAAAGTATATAAAGAACAAGTGCATAAAAACCATGAACATTCTAAAGGTATTGTCACGCACTACGTGGGGTAGTGACAAGAAGTGCCTGTTGAATCTCTATAAAAGCCTCATACGCACGCGTCTAGATTATGGGGCGATAATTTATCAGTCTGCGACACCAAGCGCGTTGAAGATGCTTGACCCTGTCCACCACTCGGGCATTCGTATTTCTACGGGTGCTTTTCGCACCAGCCCCGTGGAAAGCCTCTACGCCGAATCGAACGAGTGGTCGCTCCACCTGCAGCGATCTTGCATGTCGTTTCTATACTATCTCAAAGTGAACGCAGACAACGAACACCCCTCACACCCCACAATTAATTATATATCTAGTTCTGCCCTTTTCGACCACCGTCCTTCAGTGCGACAGCCCTACTCACTTCGTGTGAGGGGCTTAGCTGAGGAAACGGGTGTGCCACTTTTCGAACACTGTCTATTGGCTCCCGCTGCACAACTACCGCCGTGGCGGTGGCAGCTTATAGACTGCGATCTTTCTTTCATGGAGGTAACGAAACACGCGCCTATTGCACATATCCGTACATACTTCCTTGAACTACAACCCAAACACACTTGTGCAGAATTCTTTACAGACGCCTCAAAGTCCAATACTTCTGTGTCTTACGCAGCCGTTGGGCCATCCTTTATGGATTCCGGTATTCTACACCCTGAATCAAGTATCTTCACGGCAGAAGCTTACGCGATACTTGCGGCCGTTAAACACATCCAACAATTAAAACTACAAAAGGCAGTGATTTACACAGATTCTCTAAGCGTGGTAAAAGCTTTAAAAACTCTGAAAAGACACAGAAACCCCGTCTTTGCCTCGCTGTATTCTCGCTTAAGCACGATCTACGCACTCGAACAACATGTCGTAGTGTGCTGGGTGCCAGGGCACCGCGAGATTCAAGGCAATGTGTTGGCGGACCAGCTAGCAGCATCCGCCCACGAAAACAGTCACAATACATCCTTAGCTATTCCCCCACTAGACTTAAAAAACTTCCTGAAAAGAAAGCTCAGAGCCTTTTGGCAGACCACATGGGATATGCATACACGAAATAAGCTACACGTTGTCAAACCGCATCTAGGTAATCGGCCGCCAATATCAAAATCACGCCACACAGAAGTTACACTCTGCAGACTTAGGATCGGTCACACATACAGTACACACACACACCTTCTGTCCGGTGGCGAACCACCTTTGTGTGATAGATGTGGGCAGCCACTCACTGTCCTTCACGTCCTCATCCAGTGCAAGGAACTCGATGCTATCAGAAAAAAACACTTTTCATTACCCTACCGACAGCAATTTCCACTTCATCCTTCAATGTTCATCGGTAGGGACCCGCTTTTTACATATCAGTCACTGTCTGCTTTTTTAAACGATGTACAGAGTTTTCATGTCATATATCAAGGTGAACCGTAGCACGGCCTCTAAGCGGAGGTCGCTGCTGCGGGGAATACACTAAAGACAGCACTTGCCTCCCGGCCCTTGGGCTCAAGGGCATTGACGAGGCATTCATGCTGATGTCATATCTTCAGTTTTATTCTTGCGACCACTTGTCATTCATTCCACTACACATATTTCACGTCACTCTCATGATTTTAATGTATATATATATATATATATATATATATATATATATATATATATATATATATATATATATATATATATATATATATATGTTTTACCCGCCTTTAGCGCGAGGAATTTTAAAGCCCCTATACAGCTACTTAGCGCAACCATTGTTCTCATCCTTTGGCCCATGAACTGGCGCTCTTTGGCCATCAATTGGCCCTTGCGCCAATAAACACCGCACATCATCATCATCATCAGGAGTGAATTTCACTCGAAACTGCATGTGTATATGAGCGATCTATAAACACAGTCTTCGTGAGATAGCAAAACCGATGGCTGGCTCATGCATTTGTTTTATTTCTTAGCATTGTGATATGCCGCAGCGATCTTCCGTGCCATCTGATCATGATGCTGCATGATAACTAAGGCTTCCATGAAGAGAGGTACGCAACCGTACTCACGGCAGCGGCTGGAACAATGGGAAGACACTCCTCTCTTGAAGGAATTAACATGCCCTCTTAACCTAATATTAATACACCGGCCAATCGGACCCACCGGTGTATTCATATCAATATAGATTTTATTAATCGGTCTAACCACTGTCGACCGGTGTCGACTACATACATTATTTTTGATGTACCACCTCGGAAGAACAGATGGTGTACTTATTGACGTACTTGGCAGAACAGCCGTTATAACTTGCTGTTATATATATATATATATATATATATATATATATATATATATATATATATATATATATATATCATTGGCCGTGTCTCAATCGCTCCAGAGAACCATTCCATATTTTTGCCGGACATGAAAACATCAGCATTATACTGTCCCACCATTTTCCTCAACCTGTGTGAAATCAAATGCAGAGTTGTGGTCAAAAGTTCCCAGGCATTTATGACATGTAATCAGATGCCTAAGCGGCCTGGGAGCTTTTGACCACCCCGGTACACACCGCATCACAGAAAATATTTTGCGCTCACTCTGTGAGGCAAGTGGTGGATTAGCTGAAGGCTCATGGCTTTTTGAATGAGAAGCACTTCTTAGCGAACCCAAGGCACTTTGAGCATTTATATATATATGTATCCATTTATCTATATAGCCGCCTACGTCTCGGTGCTCTCGTGATAGCCTCTTTAGCTTAGTGTCGACCAAAATTCCCACGGGAGGGTGAGAGGATTTGATAAATATGACTGTCTGGTCTTGAGATGAATAACGTGAAAATCATGTCGCGTATGTCGTCAAGCCCTTTCCTCTAGACAAGTGTGGCACATACCCGTTTGCCACGGGCCGTGGTGTACAAGTATGCGCCACAGGTGATTGACAGTTTATATCTAGCAAGAAACGGGTACTACAGACATTGTAATTTAAATGCGAGAGCGTTCACAAATACTAGCGTTGGCAGCGTTGAACCGACGAATGCAAAGAATAAACATTAGGATCACAGCAGGAATCGTACCCAAGCATTTTGCGTGGCAGTCAGGTATTCTACCACAGAGCAACGCCAGGACTATAGAAACTGCTTTGGGAAAACAGCCTATGCAGGCGTAATATCGGTGCAACGTCAATTGTGGTTGTTGTGCTGGCTATCTTATTTTACAACAAAGCAAGAAACACTACATATGTAATCCTACCATAAAGGCGTCATGTCAGGTTCCGCTTTTATAGCAGTATAAGAAACATTACATTTGTATCCCTATGACTCAGCAAGCTAAATTAAAGCGTTGCTCAACCCCGAAGCAATACGCTAACGAAAGTTACGTATGATATTCATATTGTCACGGGAATCAGGAATACACTAAAGAGACAGAAGCGGGTATATTACAATATTTACAAGTAGCTGTGGCACCGAATGGCTGCCAGCATCTCGCGCCGCATTCCAGCTTCTTCTTTTCTCTTTGTCCCTGGGTTGTCTCCAACGGCGTGCTCATGCAGAATGCCTCGTAACAATATCATCCGTAAAGTGCACTTCGTTTCGACAGTACTGACGTATGTGCTCTAACGTGAGTACTGACGTTACATAAGACCATTAGTTACCCTTTAAACGCCAGTCTACACGACGTGCCTGGTAAGCTCACAATGTGCACATATATACTACGCTAAAAAACACGTCGATCCACCTCGTAATCCTCGGCTCAAAGCCAAAAAATGCAGCACTGAACTACTCGCCGACTGCTTTGCATGAAACCAATTACCACAAGGCGTGGGATCTGCCGAATGTTTTGTAGTCGGCCCGTGCACAAGTGTCGATGCTTGGAAAGTGGCATTTGTCGATCTCTTGACGACAACGACATACAGTCGCTCTGTTGTTCCAGAAGGCTTAGGCGTAAATGCAAAGCATTGATGGCATAAATGCAAAAAAATTTATTAATATATATGATGCAAAACGTTCATATATATGACGGCATAAATGCAAAACGTTGATTGATATATATGATACAAAACGTTGATATATATGATGGCATAAATGCAAAAAATTGATCTTGGTGCACATTAAGGAAGCCCGGGCGGTCACAAATGATCTGATGTCGATCATTACGGCGTGTGTCACAATCAGATTGTAGTTTAAGGCACGTCAACCATCAAATATTTCACAATGCTATCTAGAATTCGCGGCGATCGCACGCTTTATTTACACTTGTTCCTGTGTCACAATGCCAGGCCTAGAGTGTACTCTAAACCAATCGTCCAAGAAGAAGCTGGAAAATGCGTCGGGAAGACGCATGCTATAACCATATAAATTTAAATATTATGTGTGTCCAATTTACCGGATTTTTTCCAGTGTACCTGGCGGCTTCAAAAGAATTCGTTAATATGTACACCAAACTGTAAACTACCACATGCTCCTAATCAGAAAACACTTGTTCTGGGAATTATTCCGTGCATGACCACTCTTTAGTATTCCTTACAGATAAAGGTGTTAGCCGCCCTCTATCCCCTTCCCTTAATTTTTAGCGCTATGCTGTACCGCTGACTACAATCGCCACCTGCCCCAGAAACCATCTTAGTATTAACGCGATAGCGTTAAAGAGCTCGTATCGCAGAAATTGCGCTGTCGGCGTCGGGGCCGTTGGTTGTGAGCGAAAAATCATCATCATGTCCATGACCGAAAAATCGAAAAAGCTGCAAACAAAATAAATAATAAAAATGTTGGGTCCGAATGAGAATCGAACCCAGGCCGTTTGCGTGGCAAGCAGGTGTTCTACCACACAGCCACGCCTCTGCTTCGAGCTGCACTGAAAGTAACTTTCATGCTTCCCAAAAATACGCGTCCTGTATACAGGTGTCACAGTACGAGATGTAATATCGCAGTAATATTGCATGGTACAAGTGTACATTGCCATAGGGCGTCACACCATGCCAATATCATAACGACTTCGTGGTTTAAAGACAGCCACCCATTACAAAAGGCGCACACATTAGTGCGCGTATTCCCTTAAGACCACGTAGTGGGTGCATCGCAACTTCGAAGAAGTTTCTCGCGCATAATTGCTCCTGGTTTAAAGCATGCTACCAATTACATAAGGCACACGCCTTAGTGGGCGCATTCTGTTAAACCCTCGTAGTGTTCGAACTGCGCAGTAGGAACAGAATATCGCTATCGCGTTCAGCTCTTAAAGGCGAAGCTTAAGCGTCCCCCAATTTTTTTGCCTGCAATACCTTTCACACCTGAATAAAGGCAAGTGCGAGCATTGCGAAGTCGGGCTGGCTTTCGTAGATTCATCCGTGTCCCAGTAACCGTGCAACCTCCAGCGCCCCATAAGAGCGCGATGTCTGTAAACAGTTTCGACGGTGAGCTCCTCGTGGAACCTCACAGCGGCAGGGCATCTGGCTGCGGAGCACATAATATTCAAATGTCCCTCTCGCAATTTCAGTAATGCGTCCGACTTCGCTGGTCTGCGCACTTTCTTGAAATTGTCCATTCACACACACCGCTGTTTTTTGCCTAACACGATACGAAACGTGATCGACGAGGCTGCCAGCAAGAACCTTCTCCTGTTACCAGCCCTGAAGCTTTGCCAATATCACTTTAGTCAAATCATGTTGGTGATACGAATGACGCTTTATGCCGAATGCATTGTGCTTGTCTTTTACTGAACTTAACGCTCTGGCTAAATTATTTCCATTGTCGTCTGTTTCCTCCCGGTGATTGGGCACTTGAGTAGCGGAGTGGTCAATTGCGAGATTTCTAGAATAATTTTTATTGCTTTATTAGACAGGCCGTCTGCTGGCAATCAATAGAGTAATTGAAAACATTTATTTCTGCAAAAACAATGCCTTGTAAAAAATCTGGGAGATCCCACGCACTGTGGGAATCAATGTAATGCGAAGCAGCCAGCAAAGAGCTGCATACATCGCCTTGTTTGTATTTGAGCCAAATGAAATCGACCATGCCATGGCACCCAGTTCAACATATATCGCTGTTTTCCATGCACGCATGCATCCACAGTCAGGCATATACCATGGTAATGAAACGTATATTCTCGTATATACAATGCCTGACCTGTAATTTATGTTCATCATGCACTCGTGTCATGCCATACCAATTTTGGTATATATCCAGTTAACAAAAGAGCTAGAAGCGCACCATGACAGTGTCGTGTAAATTATACAGTACATGACATGCATAACATGATTCGCACGTTAGTACCTGTCATTTATGTTCATCATAGAGTCACATCGCGATATACTAATTTTGGTGTATATCAAACGAGCAAAATGGCCGCGAGTGGACAATGAGTATAGAATGTAAGTCATGCCATACATGTCATGCATATCATGGTCTTCATGTTACCACCTGTCACTTGCGTTCGCTATACAGTGACATCGCGCAATACCACTTACGATGTATATCAAGCCAGCGAAACGGCCGCGATCGGACAATGAGTGTGGCACGGAAACCATGCCGTAAATGATATGCATATCATGATTTTCAAGTTACCACCTACCATTTTTGTTTATCATACAGTCACGTCGCGCAATACCACTTTTGGTGTGTATCAAGCGAGCAAAACGGCCGAGAGCGCACCATGAGCGTGGCATATAAATCATGTCGTATATGACATGCATCATGATTTTCATGTTACCACGTGTCAGGATATTTGTCATACAGAAATGTCTCATCATAGCAGTTTTCGCATATATACATTCATTTAAACGGCCGTGAGCGCACCGAGACCATGTCATGTAAATCATGTTGCGCATGACATGCGTGTCATGATTTGCATGATAGGAACTGTCATTATGTTCATGAACTCTTGTCACGGCATACTTATGTATATATGAAATTAACGAAACGGCCGCCAGAGCCCCAAGGTCGTTGAATGTAAATCATGCTGTTCATGACATGCATATCATGATTTTCATGTTATGGCCTGTCATTTATGTTCATAATACGGTCATGTTATGCCATACCAATTTTGGTATACATCCGATTAACGAAACGGCCAGGAGAGCACAATGTCGTAGGCGGCTAGATAGATCAGATGGATACGCTCAAAGTCTCACAAGTTCGCTAAGAAACGCTTCGCATTTGAAAGGGTGAACAGCCTCGTCTTTCTGGTCCCCTCCACTTTTAAAGCCCGAACCGACGAGGCTTTGCAATGGCTAGTGTCATCGCTGAGAAAGATGACCTCCCATTGTCCTAAAGTGGGATCGAAAGTAAAGTACAACACGTGGTTGTACTGGCAAGGGCGCGTTTTGCAATATTGCTCCATGCGCTGTCCAAAATGATCAAGAACTTTTATGAGAAATCGGCGGTTTATGTGCAGATGGCGGCTGCACGACAATTACGGTGGAGGTGACGCAGAGTTCGCTAAACCAAATACAGAAATAGTTGAGGTTTTTTGCAGAGTACCTAAATACATACGACGATAAAGTGACACGAAACAAGCCTGTGCACCGACTTTCAATTGTTTAGTGTTTGCAGACGCCAGTCAAACATATACAAAAAAGGAACAGTCAAAGACGATAAAAGAAGTCATGAATTGAGAAGCGACAATCAAAGCTATTTAAGCACTTTTGGTTTCGCAGTCGCAAAAATCTCCTCTTCTAAGGACTGTGAGATAAATGCTATTGTTATTTCGCCAGTCATCTTAGGGGCGAAGCTCCTTATAGCGGCACCCGTTCGTCCCCTGTATGTAGTGTGTAATCAGTCTTAACGCTAGTACCAGATCTTGACCTCCAAGGTGGTGCCGGTGGGAGATTTCTCCTGTGCGTTGTTGAACAATAAAAAATTCGCAGCGTGCGCGTTAACCAAAAGCCGACTTCTTCTGTCTCTCATTCCCCATTAGCAGCCATGGGCATGTTCCAGTAGGAAACGTTAGTAGAAGTAGAAGTGTAAGTGTTAGCTAAAAGCCGACTTCTTCTGTCTCTTATTCCCCATTAGCAGCCATTGTTTACCTCCAAGGTAGTGCCTGGTGAGATTTCTCCTGTGCGTGATTAAACAATAAAAATTCACAGCGTACATGTAAAATTAAAGTGAGCTGTAAGTCGCCATGACTCTCATCGACCCTTTAGTATAAACCGGCCCGATCTCACGTCGTTGATGATGTACTGGGCGTGAAGCTGCGCGACGCCGTCGCCAAGATCCTGCCGTACGAGAGCTTCGCCCTACTCATCATCATTCACCCCGTGGATATGCTGTGGAATTTTTTTTAACTTGAAAAATGCTTCCAAACGTTGACGCGCTTTCTTTTTAGAGCTGCAGTGAAGCGAAGCATTAGTTTTATTTATGCTGTCATTGCTGCCGCATTTGGCGCAGTTTGTCGCTAAGTTTCCTGGTAACTGCAGCATCTTAAAAAAAAAACATACTCGGTATCACTGAGACATACTTGACGATAAAAAATTATTTGTAAAATCACTTCAGCACTCCTGTAGCGCTCTGTAAAGCAGCTCTTAAAGCCATGTCTTAGCCATGTCTTAAAGCCATACATATATATATATATATATATATATATATATATATATATATATATATATATATATATATATATATATATATATATGGTTTGGAAAGAATGTTCCTGGCTATTGGTTTAATTATATGAAAGAAAGCTAGTCACAGTGAAAAACATAGCAACATTTATTCTGAGCTTTCTGCCGGGGACCGGCCTTGGCGTGAAGGCCGGTCCCCGGCCGAAAGCTCAGAATAAATGTTATGTTTTTCACTGTGACTAGTTTTCTTTCATATATATATATATATATATATATATATATATATATATATATATATATATATATATATATATATATATATATATATATTGTGACGCAACGGTTAGCGCGACCTTTATTAGGCTCCGAAGGCGCGGTGAAGCGACGACACCCGAGGCACATATCACAATCAAGCCGAGTTTCCACTACAGATGAAGACGACGAACACCCATGATGATGACCATGTACGAGGAGGGTAGATGTGTCTAATGAATGCCCACACTAACTTTCCCCCCCACGCGAGAGCGGTCATCCTGACCGCGGGTTGAAGCGAAGAACGCCTTGCGAAAGGCTTCATGCGTGATACGTGGACTATATCTGCAGCCCGGCAGCGGCGGTCCGCTGGGAGAACAACGGGTGCCACGCGATAGTTCACGGGAGACGTTTGCTCCAAGACCGTGTAGGGGCCAATAAAGCGTAGTTGAAATTTGTCGCACAAGCCAGGAGTGCGAATGGGTGTAAGAAGCAGCACTTCATCGCCAGGGCTGAAGGACACGGCGCGATGAGAGGCATCATAGTCAAGCTTGCGGTCCTGTTGCCTTGCTTCAGTGTTGACGCGAGCCAGCTGGCGGCAATGAAGCAGCCGGGACACGTATTCTTCACTGGTGGATGGAGATGGTTTAACAGGCGCAGAGAAGAAGGAAACGTCGAGGAAAGAAGAGGGCAAACGACCATGGACGAGGTAGAATGGCGAGTAACCTGTTGTGCGCTGTACGGAGGTATTGTACGCGAAAGTCACGAATGGCAAAATTGCGTCCCAGTTTCTGTGATCCGGTTGGATATACATGGCTATCATGTCTGACAGCGTACGATGAAAGCGTTCAGTCAGCCCGTTCGTTTGAGGATGGTAACTGGAACTTGTTTTGTGGGTGGTGCCGGATGCCTTGAGCACTTCGTCAACGAGTTGTGAAAGAAATGCCTTTCCACGGTCGCTCAGGATGACACGAGGAGCACCGTGACGAAGGATTAGGGATCGGAGTATAAAATCAGCAACTTCGGGAGCTGATGCGGAAGCCGCGGAAGCTGTTTCGGCGCAGCGTGTCAGATGGTCGACAGCTGTAACGATCCATCGATTACCGGCGACAGTCATAGGGAGTGGACCATACAGATCGATGCCAACTACCTCAAATAGCTCTAGCGGACACGGGAGTGGTTGTAGTTGCCCGCTTTGAGCTGATGTGGGAAGCTTTCGACGCTGACAAAGGACGCACGAAGCAACGTACTTCGCTACACTAGTGGACAAGCCCGGCCAGTAGTAGCGACATCTGATGCGATCGTACGTTTTCTGAAATCCCAAGTGTCCAGCGGTCATGTCGTCGTGGTATGCCTTGAGGACGTCAGCTCGAAGAGAGCGAGGTAGAACGGGCACCCAGCGTTGACCATCAGGATGGTAGATATGGCGGTACAGGACGCAGTTGTCGAGGTTGAATTGCGTCAGCTGTCGAGGAAGACGTGCGTTAGGGGGCCGCGAAGTCCCGTTAAGGCGGTCCATGAGGCGGCGACAGTAGGGATCAGCGCGTTGGTGAGATAGCAATGAACCACACTCGTTCAAAGAAGTTGGGCCCATAGTAGCTAAGGATGAAACGTGTGAAGAAGGGACGACCGAGAACTCGTCGCGTGCGGTCGTGGTGGTGTCGTAATACGGTTCCGAAGGAAGCGGGCAGCGCGAAAGCGCGTCGGCGTCTGGGTGTTTCTTTCCCGACTTGTACGTAATACTAAAGTCATATTTTTGCAAACGAAGAATCCAGCGACCAAGGCGGCCAGATAAGTTCTTGAGTGTCGAGAGCCAGCACAAGACGTGATGGTCTGTAACCACAGTAAAGTGGCGGCCGTGAAGGTAAGGTCGAAACTTCTGTATAGACCAAACGACGGCTAGGCATTCCTGCTCAGTGATGGTATAATTCTTTTCTGCAGGTGTCAGTACACGGCTGGCGTATGAGACGACCCTCTCGCGTGAAGACTGATCTCGCTGTAGCAGAATACCACCAATGCCATGACCACTAGCGTCCGTATGCAGGAGTGTAGGTGCGGTTTCATCGAAATGGCAAAGGACTGGTTCGGACGTGAGGGCACACTTCAGATGGACAAACGCCGATTCACATTCAGGAGACCACACAAAGGGAACGCCGGAGCCGAGCAACTTGTGCAAAGGCGAAGCGATTGTGGCGAAGTCTCGAATGAATCGGCGAAAATAGGAAGCGAGGCCGAGGAAACTGCGCAAATCTTTGGCTTTTTCAGGACGCGGGAAGTGCTGGACAGCGGAAACCTTGTCTGGATCAGGACGAATGCCGTCCTTGCTTACGATGTGACCTAAGACTTTAATTGTCTTGCTCGCAAAACGGCACTTCTTGGTGTTCAGCTGAAGGCCGGCGTTGGCAAGACACGTGAGAACTTCGTCCAGACGTTGCAAGTGCTGATGGAATGTTGACGAGAAAATAACAATATCGTCCAAATAGCACAAGCAAGTTTTCCATTTCAGGCCTCGCAAAACGGTGTCAATCATGCGCTCGAATGTTGCTGGAGCATTGCAAAGGCCGAATGGCATGACGTTGAATTCGAAGAGGCCATCTGGTGTTGAAAACGCTGTCTTTTCTTTGTCGTCCTCGTGCATGGGTATCTGCCAATAGCCCGAACGCAGGTCTAGACTTGAGAAATACTCGGCACCCTGTAGCGAATCCAAGGCATCGTCTATGCGCGGCATGGGATAGACATCCTTGCGGGTGATGTTATTAAGGGCCCGGTAGTCTACGCAAAATCGCACCGAGCCGTCTTTTTTCCGTACTAAAACAACGGGAGATGACCAAGGACTCGCGGAGGGACGTATGATGTTCCGTTGCAACATATCGGCGACATTTTCTTCAATGACCTTCCGCTCGGATGAAGAGACGCGATATGGTCGACGGCGTACGATAGAAGTGCCATCCGTCTCGATCCGATGCGTGATAATGGACGTTTGTCCCAAAGAGGAGGAATGGGCATCAAACGATGTTGCATGCTTTTGTAGCAAGGCAAGCAACTCATCTGACTGCGATGATGTCAGGTCGGGACTGATAGTCGCAGCGAGAGCAGACGTGTCCGGGGAACTTTCAACAGAAGGAGGGTCAGAGGACGCCGGCACGAGCGGAACAACAGAGAGAGGCTGGGATTCCGTGACGCAAGCCATTGTGGTGCCTTTAGGGATGAGAATTTTCTCCGACGTCTGGTTTGTAGCGTAGAGAAGTCCGCAGCCATCGTGGAACCGCACTATCCCTGAAGCAAAGGCTATCCCTCTAGCGAGACAGCGCGCAGAAGGCAGGATAAGCACGTCCCCATAATCGATCACGTCAGAGGCGATGGTAACGATTCGTTGATGACCAGGTGGTATCTCGGTATCCTCCACAGCGAGCAAGCGAAGTGGCTTGTCATCCACAGAAAGGGCATAGTCGGTTTCCGTCATGTGAAGAACACGTTCTCCGCAGCAGATGGAAGCGTTTGCCGTAGACAGAAAATCCCACCCTAATATAAGCTGGTGGGCACACGAACTCAGCACGGCGAACTGTACATAATGGAGAAGTCCATCAATGAAAACACGAGCGGTGCACATGGTGGAAGGTCGAATGACGTCCCCTTGAGCAGCGAACAATGTAGGTCCATCATAAGGGGTGGTGACTTTCCGGAGACGGGAACACAAAGAGCGATCAATAATCGATAAACAAGCACCAGTGTCTATCAAAGCGTCCACGTATAAACCTTCTACTAAAACAGATACCATATTATACAGACGCACTGGAGGAATTTCTGTCTTGTCGTTCAATGCAGCTTTTCCTCCAAAAGCTGCATAGGTTAGTTTTCCGGGCGATGGTCGGTGGACTGCGAAACAGGTCGCAGTGGTGACGTAGAGCGGCGAAAGGGCGACGGTGAGCGGCGTCTAGTGGGGCGGTAAGTTGGTGCCGTCTCGGATGTTGCACTTGGGGATGGAGAGCGACGTGGCGGCGGAACGTAAGGACGGCGTTGAAACGTGGCCCCGGCGGCACCATCATCCCGTTCGTAGGCGTCGAATCCACGGCGCTCGTCCTGCTGACGCTTACGACAAAAGCGTGCAATGTGGCCACGATACCCGCAGTAATAGCACACCGGACGAGGCGATCGCCATGTTGCGTGAAAGGGCTGGCTGGGTGCACTCGGTGTCATCGAAGTCAGGTGGACCGGCGTCGAGTGTGCAGGCATCCATTGCACGACGCCTGGTGAACCAGCGACGACTTGTGCGTACGTTGGCTGGAGTCGAGGGGTCAGAGAGTCCACATACGCTGGAGCGGCCATGGACGCCAATTCCTCCTTGATCACGTCACGCAAAAGAGTGCTGGAGGCGTGAGGTGGACTCGGGGTCGCTGATAGGCCTAGAGATTGCAGCTCTTCCCGTATAATCGCGCGGACCATAGCACGCAACGAGGGATCGGCGGTGGCGGTGTTGTCAGGGCTATCCGGCGGCAACCGCTGAGACTCGAGTTCCACTAGGCGTTGGCATGTGGCAACAACGTCGGCGACTGTGGTCGGGTTCTGTATGGCCAACGCATTGAAGGCGGTAGTGCCGATGCCTTTCAGTAGATGGCGAACCCTCTCCGATTCGGTCTTGGAGGTGTTGAAACGGCGGTAAAGAGCAAGCACATCCTCAATGTATGAGGTGTAGGATTCGCCAAGTTGTTGCTTGCGAGTGTCCAAGGTCTTCTTTTCGAGGGCAGAACGAACTGCCGGAGTACCGAAAATTTGGCGAAGCTGTTGCTTGAAATGGGTCCAGTCCGTGAAATCAATTTCGTGATTGAAATACTAAGTTTTCGCGACGTCTGTGAGGTAGAAAGATACACGGCGAAGCTTGGCCGGATCATCCCAGTTGTTTGTTGAACTCACTCGGTCGTAGTGGTCCAACCAATCTTCCACATCTTCACCTCGAAGTCCGGCGAACATGGGGGGGGGGTCACGCTGGTGGCCACTGATAATCCAGGGTGGATAGGCCGCGGTAGTCGGGGCCTTGGAGGTAGATGCAGGTGCGCCGGTTGGCTCGTCCTGAGGCATGTTACCGGACACCTGGTACAGACGGCGACCTGAGCGGAGCTCCAGGAGGTAGAGCAGGTTGGGAGAGGCAGGAAGATCGATGAGCAGCCTCCACCACTTGTGACGCAACGGTTAGCGCGACCTTGATTAGGCTCCGAAGGCACGGTGAAGCGACGACACCCGAGGCACAGATCACAATCAAGCCGAGTTTCCACTACAGATGAAGACGACGAACACCCATGATGATGACCATGTACGAGGAGGGTAGATGTGTCTAATGAATGCCCACAATATATATATATATATATATATATATATATATATATATATATATATATATATATATATATATATATATATATATATATATATATACAGAAGCACGTCCCCAGAAACTCGTTCTTTGCAGTTTGTTGAGTACCGAGGGGTACTGTTCATAGACAACAATGGGTAACAGGAATGCTCTTTGATGTCATAATATCCGAACAAAGCGAATAGAAAACGCAACGCGGAATAAAGGAGAAACCAGCTGGGAGCTAAGCGTAAAGCATCAGTGCATGACGTTATTCGTGGCGTCGTTTGGTGACGCTGTAATACATTACGCTGGCGTTCTCGCGCTTTCCTGTCGCTATTTGTGAAACAGAAAAGAATCACACATAGCCAGTGAGCGAAATTTTGTGACAAGTGCGACAATGCTGTCTTTTTACGTGTCGTTCGGACAAGCTACTGGGCAATGACTTCACAAGCACGTTTCATCGCACGCCTTCACTTGTGGCTTGGACCTTCGTAAGAGAGGAAGAACAATTATACAATGACAGCAGCCATAAAAAGAACTATTTTGGCCATTCTCATCGCCGCTTACTGCACTGCGGATTTAAACAGCGTGTACGGTGAGTATGTTGATGGTGAGTATTTAAGTAAAATACGCGTTTCACAGTGTTTGTAAAGAAATAATTTAGTTGTTCGAGTTGACAGAAATTTAGTTTCGGGATCATTCATAAAAATACTAGCGTAGTTAGGTGACATTGGAGTACCCGTAAGAGCACCATTTGTTTGTAAATAATACTGGTCATGAATATCGAAACTGTTTAATTCAAGTACGAGCTTTGCAAGAGTTTTAATGACTTGGCGAGTCATCACATGTGTGCGCACCACGTAATGACTCCACTAATGTTTTGATGCAATAATTGTGAGGAATATTCATGTACAGGGAAGATACATCAAGAGTCACAAGGCCGGAACCTTCAGGGATACTAAGCACTTGACACGGGCAGTCAAAAAGGCATTAAAAATTTCTGATGGTGTCATCCTTGTGACTTGTGCGAAATAGTCAGGCAATGAACACTCGTGCAATTTCGCCCGATGACTGTTTTTCGACAGTTTTAGAATTGTTCCATCATGATCACTCACGCTGTGAATCGCATTAATATATTTAGACGCTTTCAAATGTAGTCGCTTAATGCATACGGAGGAAACCTGAATCTTTGAGGTTGCGTACGACGCGCGAATTGTGAAACATAGGTGATTGCATGAAGATTCACCCTAAATAGTTCAGCCGTTAGTCCGTAACTCCGAATTGAAAGACACAACTAGTCGCTCTTATGTTTGCTCTTGAGTGTTGCGTGCTTTTCTACGGAATAAATCTTGGAACGTCATGTGCGGTCATAAACCGAACACATCTTTAAGTGATAGCAAAGGTGCAGCGATTCCGTGTTCTGAATAATTATTTAATTAACAACTTTATTTGTTCCTGGTTAAAGGAAAGGGTGCAGTGGGACAGAGGGTGGAGGGGAGGAACTATTTGAAGTAGGCCTCCTCTCAGCCCCATCCAGGATGGCCTCCTGAATGTTGGGCCTCGTGCTGCGCAAGGCTGCCTGCCACTGCTCCCCACTACGAATTAAGCATGTCATAAAAGGGGGAAGAGGGTTCTTAGGGCAGCGCCACATGATGTGGGTTAAGTCTGCTGTAGAAGAGGCGCGGAATTTACAAGAGGGAGAAGAGTAACTGGAGTGATGAATGTGGTGTAGGAGGTAAAAAGAAGGAAAGGTACGAGTCTGCAGCTGTCGCCACAGAATTTCGCACCTGTGCGGGGATGTGTGAATGAGTAGCGGAGAGGTTAAACGTTCTGATCGGTAGTGTGTAGGAATGTCATGGAATGAAATTAGCCGATCCCGCGCTGTAAACGGCGCCTCCTTCGCAGCGAGTGGACACATGGGATGCTTCTGCCCTGACTGTAAATCCTCGGACACCGGCATGAGCCGCCTCTTTTCCGGAAAGGCCCGCATGCGCCGCAGTGCAGATTAGTGCTACAGTTTGTAGGCTCAAGGGCCAAGGGTCTTCTGAAGCCCTCAGAGAGTGCACAGAGGCAGAGCAAGAAAGTGCACCCTCACTGTGCAGAGTTTCGGGCTCGACTGCCGGCCGCCGTTCCGCCATGAGCGCGTGCGCCCGAGCTACGCATCGTCTTCGCTAAGGGCTGAGTGATACCCACAAATTTGATCGAGGAGATGGACCAAAAGCAGGGAAATTACTGGCTTAGATACCCTGCCCGATCCGAAATTATACATGGCTGTTTTGGAGCCACTTACGACAACAGATGAATTAGGGATTCTGAGGCCAGGGCTATGACCGCCTCTTGCGCCTCCTCCGAAGAACAGGCAGGAATGGAGGCGGCCGAAGCCACCTGGCCGGAAGAGTTGATGACTGATGTCGCATAATGCTTCCTGTTCCCGTAGTCGGCGGCATCAACAAAGAGCACATCATTTGAGGAAGAGAATTGTTTTTTAAGAACTTTTGACCGCTGCCTCTACTCTGTTTGCGGTACACAAAGTGAACGTTTTTGGGAAGCGGGGGAATGTAGAGGTTCTCTTTTATGTGGTCTACCATGGCCTTGGCGATGGGTGCCGGAGTGGCAGAAAGTGTTTGTAGAATGTGGTGGCCTGTCACGTTGTTAAATTCTGGTACACTGCGATGTAAGATGGGCTTCTGTGAATTCAGCAAGGTTGTTTAAGGTGCCAGCACACATACGTCTTTCAGTGTAGGTCCGTATCGGCACCACCAAAGCGAATTTATACGTTTTGCGTAAAAGGATGCCAATCTGATCAGATTTTGATTTGAGAAAGTGCAGACAGGGTGTTGCAAATGTTATACTACTGATAGCGAAGGCGTGGGCCAAGCGGACGAGTTCGGCGTCCTTTAGTACGCCATGTTTATTAGAGACCCCACCTAGAAGCCGCAAGGTGTGATCAACTGTGGTGTGAAGCGCCTTTAGCGTGTATGTGTTGAGTCGGTTGCTTAAAATGTGGAAACCAAGCACACGGAGCCTATCCATTCTAGTAAGAGGGATGTGGTTTAGGATCACCTATATGTTGGATATCAATTAGAACTAACAGTTCTATATGTTAGATATGTGTTTTTCGGCTCCTCGGTGAGACGGCAGGATAAGTAGTTCAGATTTAAGAAGGAAACACGTAAGATTCAGTGCCCTGCAAGTAGCACGACCGTAATGGCCGCGTCCTGAAGAGCGCCTTGGACTTCGCTCTCTTCGCGTCGCCGTATAGAGCCATTAAAGTTCTTGCATAGCATCGTGACGTCTTCAGTTAAACTATCAAATGAAAATGACTACATAAACTTTGCACCTCAGTCAACGACAAGAAGCTATCACAGCTTAAACTTAACGCCTTACTTTGCTCGAACTAACATGTTCAAGTTCAGTTTTTTCCCCGTTCTATTGAAGACTGGAATTCATTACCTGGTTGTATTCGTTCACGCCCATCGCCCAATTTTGTAGCCGACATCCATGACATGCGTCTGTAATATACCCTCCTCTATTTGCTGTTGGTGTGATCTCTTGAGTAGCATTGTTTCTTTAATCTATTTTCAATCATGTTCATCACACGTTTGTGCACTTTTGACCTTGTATAATCACCCATCTGTATTAGTTTACCTGTTTACATAATTTTCATTGATGTTTGTTAAAATTCCGCGTATCTTTGTATACCCACTCCTGCCATAGCGCACTTAGCGCTGCAGTATGTGTAAATAAATAAATAAATAAGTAAATATATAAATAAATAAATAAATAAAATCTCTCCATCGGAGCCACCACTCGTCAGAACGATGTTGTCGGCGTAGAGCGAAAATTTGAGATCAGGGATAGCTCTCAATACTCATGTCAACGGCATTATAGAGAGATTGAAAAGAAAAGGCGAGAGCAATGATCCTTGGGGCGTGCCGCGGAAAGACATACGACTACATAGCTACCTTTTTAGCCAACCGTACCGCAACCATACACATAGGCGCAGTACAATCACATCCGTGTACTGAATGTTGTTCTGTGCTCAATTATGTATTTTCTAAATCCTTTTTATAATCAGCTGTTTCCTTTCCCTTCATTATTGAATATAACTTCCCCATTACGTATTGTGTTGTTATTCACTGCGATGGTGTACAGAAGCTAATTCATGGCCTGAACTTGTCTTCGTCTTGCGGAGTGGACGGCATCACTCCAAAGTTTTCAAAAAGCAGGGATGTTTATTCCTCAGTCTTCTCATCAAAACTATTTTCCCAGTCCTTGGAATCTTGTTCTTTACAACGTGACTGGAAGGTGGGCAAGCTGGTACCAATATTTATATCTGGAGATGCAGTCCCATTTCAGTTACCTATAGATGTCCCTCACCACTGTACTTTGTGAGCTCTTAGAACACACAATTTATTCCGATCTCGTAGCCCTTCTAGATACAGGTTCATTCTTCTCTCTTAATCAAAATGTTTTCCGTAAACATTTCTTTCTGTGAAACTCTGCTGGTTTCCTTTACACACGTCCTTTCTGCGGCTTACACTGGGGACTACTCATTGTATATTGCTTTTGTTCACGGTTTTAGGAGTTATTATGTTTTAGGCTAAGCAAATTAAACATTCACCGCAGTATATTAACATGGATCGAATATTTCTCGCTAATCGAACTCACTTTGTCACCACCAACAATAACAATTCACCAGAGTCTCCTGTAACATCTGGTTTGCCTCAGGGCTTAGTTTTCGGCCTTCTTTTGCTTCTTGTTTATATATATTACCTGTCCACTACTCTTCTATCATCAACTGAATTGCAGATTACTGTGTTATTTAGAGATATGTTTACGCTAACGCTTACGTTAATGCTCCGAACATCTGAATGTAGCTTCTTTCTGGTGTACTATAGGAAACATGCGACTAAACGCTAACAAATGTAAGGTAATGCGAGTTTTCCGTAACTCTAGTTTTATTGACGTTCCTGAATACCTTATTAAGGGCAGTGTTATAGGAATTCTTGCATGCCACAAGTATGTTAGCGTAAAATTTACCTCTAACCTTTCATGGCACACTCACGTCAACTATGTAACAATGCACATCACACTCTTAGCTACTCATGAAGGCAAGAAGATGGCCTTTCAAGGGCTCGTTTTTCTTTGGCAGGCACAATAATAATGAGAACTAACAGACAATAATGCCAAGAAAAGTATAGGGAATGTTATTTGTAGTAATTGGAATATGCATGTGAAGAACGTAAAGTGGACGAAAAGATAACTTGCCGCCGGCAAGGACCGAACCTGCGACCATCGAATAACGCGTCCGATCCTCTACCACTCAGCTACGGCGGCAGTTATCCTTCCGTCGACTTTATAGGGTATATATGTGCATTTAAACCTAGGAGTGTTAGCCAGCGCCGATCGCTGCCATGGCGGCGAGTGTGGAACACTTTTTTTTTCTGCCTGCTGGTGTCACCTAGCACGTGAACGTTTTACGAGCTGGCAGCGAGGGATATGCGAGGGATTATTAGTCAGCTGCCAGCTCGTAATAAGTTCACGTGCTACGTGACGCTAACAGGCAGAAAAAAGAGTGTTCCACACTCGCCGTCATGGCTACTGGCGGCGCTGACTAACACTCCTAGGTTTAAATGCACATATATACCCCATGAAATGATCGGGAGGATGACCGCCGCGGTAGCTCAGTGGTAGAGCATCTTAGATACGCAGAAACGTTTCGAGGGCACCTTCCACTCTAAGGCTCATTTTATATAAAACTATTGTGCGTCGGAAGCTCTAGTATACAAGCGCTGTGTCGGATCCTGGCACTAACACTCTCGTTCAATGCTTGGAATCCGTCCAAAATCGTAGTGCACGTTTCATCCTCTCAGACTATGCACGCACATCTAGTGTATCATCCATGGAAACAGTTTTGGGCTTTCCTGTTCTTTGTTCACGCAGGACGGTGTCTCGCCTTTTTCTTGTTCATAAAAGTTTCCACAATCCACAATTAAAACGATATCTTCTTTCCAAACCATAAATATATCAAACAACGCAACGTACACATTCCTTTTGCAGATACCAACTTCTTTCACGATTCTTTTATTTCCATTTCCTCGAACGATTGGAACCATCTGCCCACCTCTACTGCCCAAATGACCGATGTCGCTGCTTTTAAGGCTGCTGTTGCATGCTATGTATACTCTTAGCAGCCATTTTCTTTATCTCCTTTTTTTGTCCTTATTATTGTGCATACTGCTACTCACTCCCTTCTGTAACGCCTTCGAGCCCTGAAGGTTCTATAAAAAATAATAAATAAGTAAATAAATAAATAAATAGTTGAATCGTTAACTGATGCTTCGGCCGTTATCTAATTGGCCACAGCTACGTGACCATATCTTTTAACACGAAAGTGTTTTATGCCGGGGTCCACCAAGTACATCCGTCACGGATATGACGTTGACAAAATGGACGCCAACGGGCGAGAAAGACAAGAACCAAGAAAAACATCCCCCGCTGGGAATCGAACCCACGATCTTGCGACCGCGACGGCAAGCGCCCGACGCCCTACTCACTAAGCTAACTCGTCAGATGCTGGACGCGGCGCGAACGCGCCTTATATCTTTCACACATTCACTTTCACACGGTGCTCTCTGTTGGCGGTGTCGGTAGGCGGCGCGGAGCGGGGCGGTGCCGCCGTCTGTGAGAAGTGAACGGAAGTAATCCTTCACGATCGACACTTACTAGCGCTTACTCCGAGATTGCGCGCGATATCGGAGGTCATCGTTACAGTGTCTCGATACCAGTGAGGTACACTGGCCGCGCTGGCGTCGCCGAGGCACCCTTGACGCAGTTACGTTGGTTACGTTCTTTCTTTGCCTTTAGCTTCGTGTTAGCGTGCGTCGGCTCATCGGAGTAGTGCAGCTAATACATGCACCAACGGGATTTCTCCGCCGCCGACTGCTTCGATTGCGAGAGCACCGACTAACAAAACTGCTGCAATACGCGTTGCAGAAAGGATGCGATTTCGACGGGCGAATGTCGTGCCCTGGTGGAGCGACACTAGCGCCTGCGAGACAGAGCACAGCGAGACGCACGCGTTTGCGGCTCAGGCTACGAACCTCTACCTCCCGTGTTGCTGAAGCGTAGTGTGTGGTAGTGTATGCATGAGCGCAGTTGTCGGTCACCCATTGCTAGAAAGCGCGCACCGTGCCGTTTCTCTCCTTAATTGACGACGCTTTGAAGAAGTGCGTACCGGGTACCAATGTTGATTATGAGCTTGTTGATATCATCCTTACGCGGGATTCACGATTTGCTGTGTCCAAATATGTGCTCACAACGTCAGCTACCACAACGGTTTAATCATGATCATGGGCGTTAGTCGTCGCGATAGAGACATGCCGTCAGCATGGGTGCATCCACGTCAAAACGGTGCTGTAGCTGCCAAACACGAATATACATTGTACAAGCCCTCATATATCACTACCCAATAAGCGCTACTTCTGCGAAGACACGTTTCACTTTCGTGTTATACCGATTCCTATGACGGAGGGATCAGCCATGTTTTTGTGTCATTTACGATTCTTCTTTCTTCATACTTTGAAATAAATTTACAGCAGCGAACCACGCTGCTCGCTGTTGTCGCATCTAACAGAGATTGCCGAAAGGGCTAAAATAAAACTATTTTTGCTCGGTCATTGCTAATTAGTTGCCTAGATTCTACAAGGCTCTGAAATACCATTTTCCTCTTTATTTTCTCTCCAGAACATGACATTTTTAGCTGTTCTGATGAAGGACATCCTAATAGAAATTCTCTTCTGGACCTCGCCTTGGAAAAATACATTTCTTCTGGGCTGGTAAGGAATGTGTCGATTCCCGACTTCAACGAAACCGTATTCCTAGGGCGCTCGAAGTACCATTTGGAGTTTTACAACGTGGCCATACAGGGCTTGGATTCTGTTCAAAGAATAGGCTGCAACAATTTTGAAGCAAGGTGGAATGAAGAGATGCAAGTTCGAGTGGCTCTGCAATTGCGCGGACTAAAGGCTTCAGTCTCTCTTCGGAAAAAAAACTTGATTGGATATTCAAAGGTTACCATTTCAATCTTTCTACCAGATCTTCAATTCGTCACCGAAATCAGAGAGCAAGTTTGCGATTTTGAATATTGTATGACGTTCACGTAATTTCGGACGCAGTGGAATGTTAAATATTGCAAAATTTCAAGGTACTTTCCGGTTCAACAGCAGTTGCTTCACTGATTGCTTTAACAATTTTCTCCATTAGAGAGATGTATGTTATGCTAGCAGTTAACTACGCCGCTGTGGTACGGTGCTTAAGCTACTCGGCTGCTGACCCGAAATATAGGAGTTCTATCCCGGCCCCCGCAGTCGCGTTTTTTTGTAGGTGAAATGCTAGAAGTCCGTGACTTAGGCGCACGTTAAGGATGCTCAGGGGGTCTCAATTTCCGGAGCCCTCCACTATGGCATGCCTCATGATAATATTGTGAGGCAGAAACCCCATGCATTATCATTATTACTATTAGTCTGGAATTAGATTTATGCAAGCGTACTTTTGCTTGGTATGTTCTGTAAATCTTGCCGCGGAAGTTTATTTTCGTTGTTGTAGCCACAATCACTGTTGTTGCTGTTAATTAACGATGGTGGAAAAAAAAATCTTGAGAATAACCTGAACGACAACTTCTTCCAAGTGTAGCGTCTGCACGCCTTTTCTCACATTAAACTTTTCACGTGATTGTGGTATTAATCACGAGAAGGCACAAAGCGGTGCATAGGCCACAGCCAGTGCTGGGCAGTATCGAAGATACATGTATCTTAGATACTATCTTAGATACACTTTGTGTATCTTGTACCAGTATCGCGATACGTCTCGCAAAACGTGTATCAGTATCTGTATTTCCGATACTTTGATGAATGTATCGTGTATTTTAAAATACAAGATACTGCGATCGCAACACCACCATGCAAAAGAGCAAACGCTGACTGAACTCCGCTTCTCAATTTGACACTGTTGTCACTAAGCCACCAGAATTAAACTACGGGCAGTGACAATGTTTTATCTTTCCGCCAGAGTTTTCAAGCGAGGGCAGGCGATGAGCTCTGAGCATCCCTACTGATGGAGCGCAGTCACGTGGTAGCGCTCTCGTCTCGACAGACAAGAGCGCAAACGTCTGCGCCCAGCCGACCTTTCGTTTTCTCGTTTTTTTTCCTCTTTAGTGGTGTCAGTGCCATGACATTTGGCACTTAGCCAATGTTCTGTGCCACGAATTCCAATGCGTGCGGCGCCTTTTGCACAAATTCTGATGCCTCTTTAGTGTCGTTGTCGAAGTTTCTCTTGCGTTGTGCTTCGTTACGAAGTCTGAAGAATGCAAGAATGGAGTTGCTATGCGTCGCATGGATTTAACACAACGTCGACTTGAAGAAACTCGTGGATGTAAGTTTGACTTATATGCAATGAGATTGACTTATATGCAAATACGATTATAACATCTATAGAACCACTGGTACCGATGCTGCATCTAAGAGAAGCTATCTTGGCGTACATCTCTGTCTCTTTTATTCAGTGAGTTTTCTCTTTTATTCAATGAGTTATTAAAATCATAATTTAATTGTTAACACAAGCTCTTTCCAAGCTGTCCTTCGTTTCCATCCCATATATTTAACTATGTGTCTGTATTGTTTTTTCAGATCTGCTTACTACAATATGTCTTTACCGTGCTGACAACAGAAGCTCTCTGTTTCACTCTTACTCTTAACTATCTGCGCCATTTTGCTACTGTTTGCGTACATAAATTCCACTTGAGTTTACTGTTATGTCACAGCGATGTTGAGGACAAATATAGAGTAATCTGCGTGTGCCTGGAGTAACAGAAATTCTGCGTACTGCATAGTAAAACAGCGAAATTGAGTTGGCATTGCAATAACGTATATTATTAGGAGCCATCTTACAGATATTGGCAAAGGGACTGGAGAAACATTGTTCGACCAAATGCTCCGTTTTCCTCGTTAGCGTCCAAACGAGTGGTTTTGCGCCATTTTCTATAGGCACTGAATTCTCTGAGGTCTTACCTTAAATGCTCAATTGCCACAGCTATTACGTGTTACCCGCCGCGGTTGTCTAGTGGTTATGGTGCTTAACTGCGGATCGGAAGGTCGCGACGGCCGTATTTTGATGGAGGCAAAATGCTAGAAGCCCGCGCGCTTATATTAAGGTTTTAGAGCCCCAGGTTGTCCAAATTTTCGGAACCCTCCACTGCGACATCTCTCATAATCATAATCGTGGCTTTGGGACGTAAAACGAAACAATTATTATTAGCTCTTGGGGGTGCCGCCTCTATCGGTTTCTATACTTATTCACTGTGTTTGATACAGAACCGCTTATCTATTTTCCTTAGATATGTTTGTTTTCCTTTTATAGGCTTCCTAAATGCTTTTACAGCTACTAATGACCAGGTAATTATAGATATAAAAGTGGCAATATAGCGGGAATAGCGACGGTGTCCTGCGGCGCTTTGCGCAACTACACAATACGTCTCAGACGTTTCTGGGCTACACATGTTCTCTCGTAGAAGAGAAGTTGTTAAAAAATTGCGCATTACTGAGTATGTCGCTAGCGAACGCTTTACGCCAGGAGGTAAGTAGAATGTAAAAGCGATTGCAGTTTTAGGTCCTCTACGTCAACACGAGGCGTAGCAAAGAATGTCGCTGCCAACGTTCTTGCTGCTGTACACCTGCCTAGTGATCAGGTACTGCGAAAGCCGTAATACGTTTACAGGCTAGGTAGAACTTCCCAGTGCTATTTGCACCATCCTGCGGAGACTTCTATAACTTCCTGATATGGAGTAGCCGAGGTAATATGGACCTCAACCTCTCCACAGCAAAACAGTTAGAACAGAACAGAACAGAACTTCTAATTGAAGCTCTCGTGATTAGATGGCAACCCGCAAGCTGATCGGCAAGCAGAGCAGCGAGTGCCATCAATTACAAAATTGACAAGCAAAAACCGCAATCAGCGAAGCGCATAAACAGCTGTCGTGCTAAGCAATTAGAGCCACGCCAATAAGTTGTTTCGGAATGAAACTAATATACCTTGAGCAAGAAATACAAAGCCTTTGAGATACTAACAGGCATTTCATTCAAATGAAACAAAATTGGACGCAGTTAATAAACTTTCAAGCGAACATTTTGGCGCGTAGGCGTTTAGTGCGATATTATAGAGATATATAATAAGAAATTTGCGAATGTATCGAAGTATCCTAAGGTACAATTGACATGTATCGTATCGGATACAATCAGTGTTGTGGTAGCTTGTATCAGTATCTCAAATACTTCTTGCCTGTTTATCTAGTATCGTATCGCGATGCAATTTAGAAGTATCTTTGCCTAGCCCTGGCCGCATCCATGGCTCTGGTAAGCGCAATCCGATCAAGAGGAAAAAATTGCGCTGGGAAGTCCGCACTCTGCGCAGGAACGGTTCGAAAATGGTCGATGAGGGGTAATAAGTTGGTATCAAAGCAAGGGTGGCGCGGTCGAGAGCCGCAGAGAACCGAATGTCGTGATATGCAACAAGGATTCTTGCAAACACATGGCGGTGTTGTTTGAAGCAAGGTTAATATAATTAATGATACACAGCAGACTTCATCCGTACAGCATTTGGTGTAATATATGTTGACGATCGTGACGACAGTCACTCAAAATAAGCTATTCAACACATTATAATTGCATTATGGCGGAGCATTTGATGTTTAGTAAATATGTGTAATAAATTAGCAAAAGACTGATGACTATAAATGTAGTTTGTACTTCCGAAATACAGTAATTTCTTGAATGTTGTTCAATTCACAGGACGGGTGGGGTGCTAAAGCTGACGCGGTTTGACGTCACCGGCATCGAGAAGCTCAAGATGAAATTCACCTTCCTTACTTGTGTTCTTCGAGCACTAAACAAAATGCATAAGCTGCAAGAATGCATTAACAAGAAGATAAATCAGAAACTGCGTACTGAACTTCCCAAGGCTGTTCAAGAAATCCTAAACGAACTTGGACAGCGGCATACAGGAGAGATAGGTAAGAATTGAAGTATTTTTGGAAAGCAAGTCGTGACAATCTACGGAAGGAGTTCGCAGAAATAACCAAGTAAAATAAAGCAAATGAGTTGAAGCCCGCGAGGCGGCCATAAGGCAAGACCTCGATGTCCCCACGTGGGAGGTCCAGCCAACTAAAATGCTGGTTTTAATAAAAGTTTATTCTTCCTGCTGTTTATTAAAAAAACTAGCTGTTTCTTAGAAAACAAAACTGCCGAAGTAATTGGTTATCAGGAAGAAAACATTTTAGTGCGGCATAATCTAATACAGTCTGGTCGAAAGCACTATATGTCCTAGCGACCAGGAATAGGTATTCGTATGAATGCGCCTAAAACTAGTGATTTATTCGTGGTACAACCTATCAAGTATTTTTAATTAGACTGTGTATTTAAATTTAAACTTTTGTTGTTAGAAAAAAAAAGGTCAACCATTCAGAACCCACAAATAATAGTGAAGATGGTCTGTGCATGTGACAGTTTTGGAGATACTGAGCTCGTGCATCCGTAATGTTTAACTCATTAATGTAATGTTTAAGCGTAATGTTCAACCTATTAACCTATTGCATTAATAGTTCTCTTAAGAACTATTAATGCAATGTCCGGCTTGTCATCCGAGGCTTGTGTAACTGGCAATATATTTCCCTGTGTTTAGGTGTGCAGAAAGTGCGCATTTATGGCCAGCGCAATTATTTTACTACATATTTATGAATATCCGCACTGTATCAGTGTGGGAGGAGTAGTTGGAAGACCACAACTTTATACGGGATGTTGACTGTAAATACACAATGCAAAACTTAATGAGACGTAATGTAAGCGGATGTACATTTACGCGCCTTTTATAAAGTAAAACAACCAAATACTAGAAATATAGTTCCCTCTGCGGTGTCTATATGATGTTGAGAAATATTTTTGCTTCAAGTTGACACATATGATAGGCAATATGCTTTGCACCAATAATAACTGAAAAAACAGCCGCAGTTTCGCACGAAAGGAGAATCTCTGAGAGCGATAGAAAGGTACGTATTAGCCAACTACAACAAGGAATGTTACTAGTGTCGTGAGACCTCTTTATGCAACAAGCGCGGACAATCAGCGCACGCCCCACGCTTGAGAGTTAACACATCCCACTTGCTGACCGTGACTGGTCACTGCCACAACTCTCGCCTCATAAGCGGCACCGTGCAGGAAGGAGAAAACACATCGCGTTGTCTCTCACTCTCTACGTCTCCGAAATTTAAAATACCGCGACCTGCAACAATAGGCGCGTGGGCACACCGCACGCAAAAGGCCATCTGCCATTTCGGCACGCACAGTCTATTCATACGCCGCAGATGTGCGAGGAAAGCGAAAGTGCTAGCGCTCTGCGCAACGTCATTGTGCAAGCTGCCACTAAAAGGCTGACTAGACGGAGACGCACATGTGCACCTGGCCACATTCTCGTGTCGCGTGATTTTCACAGTCCTACGCTCACCCTATCCCACCACGCCTGGCTACGGCGCACTCACTTCGACTTTGCTCCCCGGTCGAATTCTCGGCTCCAGGATTCACGGCTCACGATTGCACGCTTTTACTCGCGCATAAGTGTAACACGGATGACGTGCGTTAGTATCGTAAACCACTTGGTGTTTCGTTAGAACAACGTGTCGAAGGCAAATTTTCGGATGGAGTGTCTCTCCTTTTATTATAGCAACACAGGTAGAGAAAACACAACATGTAGGATTTTGGAGCACAACCATAAAGCAAAGCTTGATGAATCATGTGCTCTACAAGTTAAAGTAAATTAACACATAATTGTTGTTTTAGCGCATATGTTGCTAGGTTTCGGCCCTCAGCCGTGGCTCTTTGTTTTGCCCCTTCCACGTAGCTTTCCATTTTTCTATAATGAGCACATGGCGTTTATAGGGATCTTAGCAATAAACCATGTACGTTCTACGTATCAATATAAAAGATGTTGCTCTGGGTATTGTGTATATATATGTACACATTTACGTAATGGTATTAACACGCTCAAATTTTAATCCTCTTCGCTAACAGAATGCCTTGCCCTTATCGTTGCTCTAATGCGCGAGTTCATAATCAAGTGGTACCCGATTGTCCCGAATAAAGGAGGTAGAACTTGGGTGTACTGGAGTTTGACCAAGAGAGATACACAATAAATGGAAAGGCAAGGAGATCCACCGAAATTGCGTCCGGTTTGCTACCCTGCACAGGGGTAGAGCGAATGGGCTCTAAATGAACGAAAAGAGAAGGAACAAACAGCGGCGCTTGATTCAAGAGGGCATATTAATGCCCTAAAGTCCCGACCAAGCGCTCCCACCCGAGCAAGCGCCCCCCTCCTTCTTGCTGGAGATTTGAAATATCCGCCAATGACCAAGCAAGCGCACCCGAAAGGGAAGCCGCGCATATAGAAGCTTGACGTGTCGGTCGATGAGGAGTATGAGCGGCGAAGGGTCCGTGCCTTGCTGTGCCATGCTTTGAGCGACTTAGTGCAAACTGGCCGCAATTTGTTTTATTTGTTTGAGGACGGCTAATAACGACGGTGAATGCATGCCTATTTAATAACGCATTTCACTGGAAGCACGTGCAACTCTTCCGCCGCCATCTTGAATTTTGATCCGTGACCGTGCATGGGCCTCCCGTCCAAATCTGTCGAATTATTGTTCACCGTAGGGGATGTGGGCGCTTGCTCGGGATTTCACGGTATATGTATTTCACTGATGTATGCAAAGGTTGGTTTCTGAGCTTGAGTTCTATGTGTTCTTGGCACGGAGATGGGCACCGTATCCAGAAGGCTTCCGAGGCCGACGAAGAGATAAATGATCACGTTGCGGTGGATAAGCACGTTGAACTGTTCGCAAAGCAGTGCACTTCTGTTTGAAGCCATTCTTGGGCAACAGTTGAATTGAAACTGGTGGGCCAGGATGGCAGCTGATTTCTGAAAGCGTTCCAATGTAAACACGTAATATGAGACATGGCGGCTTCTCTTATGTCCTCGGTACATCGTTGCTGCTGTACATAATGATTTGAATGGCCAAACACTGGACGTATTGTGCCCAGTATCTGTAACGCCCTTTGAGTGGTCGGTATTAGTCATCGTTCTGCAAAGCGCTAAAGAACATCTACCAGTGAACGAATTACCGCAGCGACCTTCTTATCTTTCTCTGGCGATTTATTTGGAATTTATAGTGAGCTTAGTGTTCCAGTGCCTTGGGAGTGAGTGCCCGAATTACACCCGGAGAGTGCAATCCTAGAATCAGAAATTCTCTCCGCGGGCTAGGGCAATCATGCTTCGCCTGGGTGGCAAAGGGGGTGTAGAGACGGTTGTAGCAAGTACGTAGTTGATATTGTATGACCTTTGACGAACGCCATCGAAAGCAGCGTCACCGGCGCTGTTGTTCATCTTGGCAGCATCTCGGTGAGGAGAAAGTCTCTCAGCATCAGTGGTGTGATGAGCGGAGCAGCGGGAACACAATGTCACGTTCCTGCACACACTGCTCACATGTCCCAGCGTCGTGCACATTTAGCAGTGGAGCGGCCTTGGTATGAAGGGATGAACCACACTGCGAAAATGGCCCTTCTAGACGTGCAACGGAAGTTAGCCGCCTTATGTGTCACGTTCCCACAACGCGACTTTTCAAAGCTAGACACGTGTGTTGCGCCAGCTTTATCTGCAACTGTGTTTTTAAGTATTGGCTAATGAGCATTCGAAATAGCCCGGATATCTCATAGGGCACCGGTATTGCAGTCCTTGCCAGATTGATCATAAGAGCGAACTTTCATAATCTACAACGCTTGTCATATATTCAACGACTGTAGCCAAGATGTTCCCAAAGGAGTAGAACTTAAATGTATTTTATTTCTCTGGGGCCAGTGCATCAATATGTATCGTTACCTTTTCCATATTGAGCTGCCTGATGTTCCTTGTGGCGAGTTCTGGCACGAAAACAATTAATTTTTTGGAGTATCAAGTCGCCCTTGCGGCGGTCTTACTTGAAAGGGATGACATGCTCAGCAGTCTTCGTTTTGCAATGCGCCTGACGACGATTTCTGAGCTGTCGACACTGGATACATTGCTGTCTAAAAAGGAGATCATGTCACGGGTTACCGCGCTTGTTTCGTCCCCGTTCATATAACTGCAGGCGGCCGCAGAAGCTGCCACGTAAGTATGACTCGTGCGGGGCTGGCCTTCCATAGGAGAAAAAGACTGGTTACGTTCAGCGGACATGAAAACTAAAATAACAGCGAAGTGTTCGGAAGCTTCAAAATTCAGCGTTTGGCATCTAGCGCATCCAGCGAGGAGCTTGCCTGCTCCAAGCGTGACGCGCGATTTTACCTCAACAGCTCAACTTTTCTCGGGCCGAAGACGGCAGACTTACATTTGCACAACTTTGGCTCCTGAAGGAGCCGATAAAGTAAGTCTAGCAATACGCGAAGGTACTAGGCCCTCACGTGCATACGAAGTCCACGTTCCCCCTGTCCCTGTCATCGTATCTCGCAAGCTCATACCCTCCACACTTTTCTGCAGGTATAAAGCGGCGCGTCTGGATGCCAGTCGTCTCAGCTCGCGCGCGCGCATTACCGTCTTACTAATGGTCTATACGACACGCGCGGCGCAACAGCCTCATCATATCTGTGCCTTATGCAGCATGTCACGGCGACGGCGATTTACCGTATGGAGTGCTCCCGTTATTGCAACTCGAGAACCATGAAGCAGTATTAACAAAGAACGCTTTAAAAATTTATTCGCAAAATTGGCTGAAAGTACTAATTTAATGCGTTGACAATGTTGCAGCTGGGTGCAAGCAGATATGACACCCACATGACTCACTACGCGTTATCACTGCAACCATACTTTGCTGTCGTCAATACTAGTGTTTCGCAAGTTCTTGATTTCATGAACTTTTTTTTTCTGTTTCACAATCTCCACCCTTTGCAGCGCAATGCAAGCACTGCACTACGTTTGAAACCTATCTGCGCAATGCGTTTACGAAGTACGGCCTAGACCCCACCCCTCTGCCGAAAATCACACAAGACCTTTTTGCAAGGCTCGCTCAGGTCCAGGTTATCAATGGAACCATCCGTGGTCTGTCCAAGTTGCGCCAGACTGGTGACATCATCCTTAGAATTGATAAAAGTTGTGCACGCGCCCACGTCGACGTGGCAATCAGCAACCTCTCAGTGACATTTCATGTGAATGTCACCACACTGTTGACTGATTTCACGGCAATTGTGAGCGTCAACATCTCAGCGAGAATCACCATCGAGGTTATCGAGTAAGTACTGCTACTCCTAAGGTTGAAACAGAAGCATTAGTCTGGCTACGCGAAGCTAGAGCTTGGTATCATTTTACAATAAGCTCGCGGTAGTTTTTTTTCAAAACGACAGTGGATGCTGTATGAGGGAAAACCTCCGCAAAATCAGTGACAGTAGGCACGTGTGCGCTGACCGATCTCCTGCTCCGCTATTATTTCTGTGCTGTTCTTTTCAGCGTGGCTCTTGTGATAACATTGATTTTTCATTGGCTATGATAGCGCCGACCTCCTACGGATGACTCTCATAAGTGTGTGGTTCCGTGAAGCGCACTTGTTAATTAGTGTATTTTATAGGCTAGATCATGAAAATTATATTCCAAATTAAATGCATGAAAATATTGGTGCCAAACCGATAGAAATGTTATTGCACGCAGCGCTTTGTTGCATAGTGTAAATTTCTCTTTGTGAAATTGAACCAGTAATATTTCATTGATACGCAGCGGAGAGAAAGAGAGCAATTTTTTAGTTATATAAACATAGATGTTAGTCCTAGCTAATCTAGCGAGAGTTTTAATATATGGGAATGCACTCTATGGCGACGAGACGAAATGCATGTTGCTCACCGTTGGATGGAATAAGCCACACTATATTTTGTGTTCGGCTGAATTAGTAATTAGGCGAGCCTAATTAACCAACCTTTCAAGCAACAAAGCTAGGCGACAAATTCCAATAAGAAAGTTTCAGATCGCTGTAAAGAACGCCTCACTAGAAAATTTTTATCTTTCCATCTATGAAGTATATGCATTCTTTTTTTTTACTACAGGTGCCCGTGAAGTACAAAAAAAAATACCGTGCGACATGCTCGCTTGCGCGTCGTGATTTTAGTGCTCCCTAACGTTTTGCGTGCAAATGAATATACCATTTGGAATAGGGTGATGCCGCTTAGACGCTTCAAATGCGACAGGGCACCGACAATGGCACTGACTGTGCGATGACGCACCTTTGCTTGCGGCAGCACGTGCGTTAAACGCTGTATCTACTTATGTCTGTCGTGAACCGCGCCGATGGAAGCATATTGCTTGTACGTGGAGCGTTAGGGGTCGCTGTAATCACCGCGAGCAAGCGGGCGTGTCACGCGGTTTGTTTTTGTGTTTCGCGGGCATATGTAGTAAGCAGAAAAACACTATTACTCATTAGATAGAAAGTTAGAAACCATCTAACTGGTCTTTTTGCAAATCGAGCTACAACTTTGTCATTGAAATCTTTTTGTCCAGTTCCGCTGCCTCAAAAGCTTGTAAATAATTTGCCTACTTAATCAATTAAACAGACCACAAAAATAGTCCGACTTAGTCCATATAACAGTCCGCAACGTGCATTCAGTCGCGTCGCCATGGAGTGCACCGGCATCTTTTTATTCTTTGACTAGAGTTGGCTGGGCACCGTACACACGAAAGCCAGACTCGGCAGAAAGAACCCGCCATTGTGTTCTAGTGGTTATAGTGCTCGACTGCTGACCCGCAGGTCGTGGGATCGAATCCGACCGCGGCGGCCGCAATTTCGATGCAGGCGAAAATGCTTGAAACCCGTGCACTAAGACTTAGGTGCACGTTAAAGAACCCCAGGTGGTCAAAATCTCCGGAACCCTCCGCTGCGGCGTCTGTCCGATTATATCGTGGTTTTCAAACGTTAAGCCGCAACAAGTATTGTTTGCGGCAGAAAGAAAGCTTTCAACCTTTACGTTACTGGATCAACAACGAGTCGTCAGCAACTCTACATGTAGATATTAGCGGCGGAATAACATAGCATTTTTCCATGCTGTTCTTGTTCGGTTCTTCCTGACGTCAACTTTTCGGCAACGCCAACGCAAGTGCTGTCGGGAACCAACAACATTTTCTCAAGAACCGAACGAAACGCCATTTCTCCTTACCGGACATACTCTTTTCTTTTAGATGCGAAGCAGCTCTTTGACTCACGTGTGTAACGCCGTACGTTACGTGCGGCCGTACAAATGCGCCGCAACGCGTTCCCCTCGCCGTAGGTGTTGGAGCGTTGCGAAGTAGGTCACGCCACAGCTTTGCGTTGACGTCACGCTCCCGTCGCACGCTTCCCTCGCAGGTGCGCGCTGACGTCACTCTCTCCCTCACCCGCAGCATGCTCGCCGTAGCGCCCGCAGCTGCCGGCTGCTCCGCCCGCTCGCAACACCTCTGAACGTGTCACTTCTCTCTCGCTTCACCCGTGGTAGTCAAGGCGAAACGCGCGCCTGCTCCGGTCCAGCGCCCGTGTCTCTGAAGAAACAACGACTACGATGTCTTGCCAAACGCTTTAATGAAACTTACACGAAACCCAACCGGCCTCCCCTGTCTTTGCGTTTCAAACAAACGTTTACTCGAGTAAACGCTACACCGAGTTTCGCTTCAAACCGTTCTTCCAGCACCCGCGTCGACGCCCGTTTCAACCGGGTCAACGCCGTGTGCACCGCTGCTGCTTCGCATCCCATCAGGGTTCCCTTCGGGGAGATGATCCAAGTTTTTGGTAAACGAAGAGCACTGTCTCCAGTTAAAAGATTATTTATCTACATGCTGGCATCACTTGATAAGCGCACAGAAGGGGAGAAGGTTTATTTGGGCGGATCTCTCAGAAATGAAACCAGGGATGAGGGTAGCTTATTGGTCTCCGTTTGGCTCTGCTTCCGAACGCTGCTTATCGTGCCGTAGCTTACAAGGATCGTGGCAGCTTGCGTTAAGGCGTTTAAAAGTGAATATTGAGCTACAAAATGTTCGTGGAGCAATGTTATAGCCAGCAAAGATGGCTCGACGACTTTATAACACCACTTAGAACATTAGTTATAAGTTAATAGGTTCATCTTTGCGAGCATCTACGAGCAGCTGCTGCCAAATTGATCCGCAAGCCGCTATCTTCTTTTCCGTTCGGAAGGGGGCTCTCTTCGGCTATTTCGTGAAAATCAGTGTTTCTTATCATGTAAATGTGCTGTATCATGCACACACATAGCTTTCACGTGGCAAGTTTTAGCGCTTTTTTACGTCGCCTGTGAGGAAAACGATTTTGGCGCAAAGCAAGAATTTCTGACCACTTGCGATGGACCAATGTCGAGGCAAATGCAGCTCCATAATAACTTATTCTCTGAAGTTGCGCCTCATCGTGCATAAGCAGTTATTGTGCGATGGGGTGTTTTCGTGACTTTTGTTTCATCACGTTGCACACAAGCGCTTTGCACATGGCCTGGAAGATTTCGTGCAATCATGAAAAGCGAATGAGGAATAACTAATACGGAATAGTACCACACTATTCCGCCCCAAAATATGCTGAACGAAGCACGCGAGTTCGTTGCTATTCAACGCTCTTTTAAGCTATCGTAACTGTGTCAATGTTTTATTGAGAAAGGTGAAAGCAGCTAAAAGCCTATGAAAACATGGTAGCATTAACTACCAATGGCGGCACTGAGAGCACTGCCCGCGAGACGTTACAGTTGTGAAGTTACTGCTCTGTGTGAGTTGACCAGCTATAGAGCACCAATCTTACGCTGCTAAAGAAGAAATGTGTCAATTTATCATCGTGCAAAAATCATGAACGAAACAGTGCACTCTTTCGTTGCCTTAAGGCTAATTTCTGTACAGCACCCTCTATGCCAACGTTTCAACGACAACATCGATTCTTGTAATACTTTTCCCGACGTAGGTACTCAATGTCGTATGGAGACCCAACTTTCAGAAAGGTTGATAATATTGATAAAATCATTCTTTGATTAAAACTGTTATATTTTTCATAGACGATATATTGTGCAATAAGACTGAAACTTGGGCTAGTTGGTCGTACTTCATAATGGAACGACAGCGCAACCACACACGGACTGAAGAAAGAAGGTACACGAAATACAGCGCTACTATACTGGGCGCCTTGCATGACAGCGCTGCTTGCATTGTGCATGAAAGAGTAACCGCAAAAGTGTGCATGCAAACATATGTGCCTCGTCAAAAGTATTTGGCGCACATTATTGTTGTTACAAGTGTTCTTACAATGAAGCGACTAGCCCAACAACATGCCTCGCTTCGTTTTAATTCATTTTCTTCCTTGTTAAAGGTGATGTTCACAAGCCCTCTTTCGTGTTCAGTCTATCTTCCACAGAGCAAAATAGTAAGCACAATATCCCTAAACATAATCGTAACCTACTGAATCCAACAGACAATGAAGTCAAGGAGGTTATAGGGGACTATGTATGTAGTCATTAACAGTATTGTAGTAATTACGACTTGCATTGAAAAAAATAAACTGGACAAAAACAACTTTTTCGCTGTAGGGACCGAAGCTACAACCTTTGGATAACGCGTCTGATGCTCTACCAGAAGAACGTGTTCCTGGACAAGTTGCTATTTACTAACTGACATATTGTAGCGCTGAAGCATATTCGCAAAGCAAGAAACCATCCTTCTGTCTTGTCCGTCTTCCGTCCGGTCTGATGTTTCCTCTTGCGTGAGTGTGCTTGAGCGACACATGATGCCTTACCAGCTGAGCTACGGCTGTGGTCTCTCGCCCGTTCACAGTACTGGGTATTTGTTTGCGTGTAAGCCTGGGAGTGTTTGCTCCCTCGTTCATTACATGATCCACCATTACGATGAAATGTTTGCCATCTTAAATGTGGATATTGCAGTGGACAAGGTGGTGAGATCGGGTGTTTTTTGTTTTCTTGTTTTTTTTTATTAGATGCATATAAGTACAGGTTGGTGCCACTGCCTGGCGCCGGCTACTGCTCTTCTCTTGAACAATGGTTATCGCGCGAAGAAGAAAACAAACACAAGGCTGTCCAAAGACACATAGTACAGCACTCACGCACTTAGTCCAAGTTCTTCAATACTATATTCTATCCACTCAACACAATAGTTGACAAAACACAAGTGTCCCCGCAATTGAAATGTCCACACAAAACATAACAGTTCGCTAAAACGTTGTCATAGCCGACCATGTCACTTGGGAATTGTCTCTTAAATACCGAAGTTGTTGGGTGTGTCACTCAATGCACAATAATCCGGCTAAAGCGGCCCCCACCCTGACCCCCCACAAAACATACCAAACGTATGCGTCCGCGTGCAGTTGACTACACGGAACGATGATCGAGAGTGTGCTGCAGTTCACAGCAACGTCTTCAAGCCGTAGCGTCTTCTCTTTTCCGGAGGAGACGCCTACCGTGTACATCTATTGATGTCGTTATCTGCTCTCCTACAGTCCCGGTTCAGGGTAACCCAACTGGGGGCTCATACTATACGAAAACCGAATACCATTCCGTGTTGGTCCTCCCTGACTGGCCATTCCGAAATACCTCTGCCAGCCACGTGGGCATCGCCGTCGGTGCGAAGCGTGATGACAATGTGCAAACGGAATAGTATTTCGTATTAAATTGTACAATATAGGCCTGCTAGGCGTGGAGGCTAAGCTTTTTCATTTGTTGGAAGAAGGACAGAATATCTGCCACCGTGCACCTACAATATCCACTAAATATGCACCATTATGATACAATTCATTCCATCATTATGGTGTATTATGTTAATGAATGATGGAAGATTTTTCGGTGCTTACAACATTCGCATACAATAGAGGATATTTCCGACATTATTACTGCTGGCATATAACATGTGTTCACTAGCGGGCTTGGTTGCCTCTATGCGCCTTATTGCCTGAACAACTTAGCGAACGCTTACATGAGACGAATAACCACGATGTGTGGCGTTCCGCGCAAGATGTCTGATTAAGCATTTATATTAGGGGCGAATTACCTTAGAGTCTCGGTGTGTCGGCGTGCATGGTCGTCTGCTGTCGTGACGGTCCATTTGTTTGAGCGCAAAACAGGGCGCCGCCGCCTCAGCGCTCGCCGTCTAGCGAGAGAGCGAACGGCGGCGTTGACTATGAAAATGCTTTTTCTGCGATGGAAGCTGAACTACCAGCTCGCAATGAACGAGAACGCGCCCACGCCCTCGTGAGACAACGCCGACGCAGGCAGCGTCTGCTGGCGAGTTTCTTGATTGAAAAAACTGACTGCTCGCTCTGCACAACCGTTCACTGGCCAGCCCGTATATATAGGTACTGGATCCTGACCTGCAGTATCGTGCCAGTGGGAGATTTCTCTTGTGCGTACTTGAACAATGAAGATTCGCAGCCTGCACGCTGACTAAATGTGGACTGCGGGTCTTTGTGCCTCATCTTTCTTCTGTCTCTCATTGCCCATTAGCAGTGATTTTGTTGTGGGAACCACCGGCGCACACTGCGTGCTCGCCCCTCCACAGCTTTCACGTTAGTGGAGGTGAAACACCCATCCCTGCATGCTTCACCCCCTCCCCAGTTTATTAAAGACGATAGTCTTTATTGGGGAACTTAAACGCAGAAATTTTGGTCTGTCTTTCTGTCTGTCTGTCTTTCTGTTTGTCGGCACGTCCCTCGATTCAGCCACTCGGCCAAAGTTGAACCACTTGCCCAAGGGCCAGCCGTCTTGAACTGGTACGGCTGTTCATACTTGTGAACGTTGTCGATCAAAAAGTAAATATCATGCATATCTGAGGTGCAACATCACTAGGTAAGTATTAGGTGGCGTGTTCCTTTAATAGAAAATGCATACATACGTAATTTTAAGGACCCTAGTTTCTTAAGCTGCGCTGAAAATACATAAGAATGGAAGCTTGAGCGAGTTGGTATGCGTTCATCTTTGTTGAAACAGCGCTCACTAGACGACGACGAAGTAAAAGAAGGCACAGGACAGGCGCTGCCTGTCGTGTGCCTTCTTTTACTTCGTCGTCGTCTAGTGAGCGCTGTTTCAACAAAGCTGAAATTGCGACTGCGCTGAAATTTGCCTTCCTCCGTGCCCTTCGCACGAGCTCATTGTTGTGTTTCGGTTTCGGTTCTGTATTGCACTGTACGAATGCCATGGGTTGGTGTTGAAAAACTTTAGTTTTGAGAAGGCCAAGAAGCTGAAAAAAAAATATTTAAAAAATGAAAAAGCAGCGTTGTGGGCGGCCTTCAGGCTGCCGGTTGTGGGCGCCGCTCTGGCGTTCCTGTTTTACCCAGGCGACGTGTAAATAAAAGAGTGTGTGGAGAGTACTCGTTGAGTGCGGACGTTTCTCTGCTTCAGCGCTTCGCGCCAAACCGCGTTTTCGGGCTGGCTGGCGCCCCCGCCGGTCGCGTTGGTCACCGCCGGTCTTCGCCTGCTGCTGCGCCGGGACTACCAGCACGCAACACAGCACTCATGTTTCCCGACGTATTGCCAGATGGCGTCCATATCTCACACAGCGCCTCTTCTATCGTCTTTACACGACATTTGCAGCGAAGCACGCAGATACGCGGCCAATTTTTTTTTTATTTCTCAAGTGTTTTTACTGGGTTTCCATTCTGCTTTCTTGCAGGCGGAAAGCCATCCTTGAGCTGAAACAGCTGTTAATCGCAACTGAAGCTGTAGATGTCGATATAACGCCAATAGGTACAGTCAGCTCTGTCGTAACATTTTTCCTACCGCCTAAATTCCTCGCTGAAATGATTAGAAAAAATATTCAGCAACTAACTAATAGTACAATTCAAGGTGGCTTCGACGCCTTGCGGAAATTCGCTCAAGGAGACGCAAGTGCTGCATGAGCGCCTCATGAAGAACATGTCCTTGAGAAAATAAAATGGTCATTACAAAATAATTTATAGAATGCCTTTTTGGTATTTTACATGAAAGGTTCATATACATAGCATAATAATTTAAACGCATCTGTATAATTTTTCCTTTCATAACCCTGAAACCTCCTTGTGGAATTCCGCAGAACTGATTTGATCCATACAGTGCCGACGTGCTTCTAGCTGTACAAGAATTAACGCTTGTAGAACCATGAAGCTTATCAGTTGTAAGCTTCATGGTTAGCCCAAGTAGTACAGCGACCACCACGTAAAAGCGTTGGACTCGAGCTCGAAGCGAGCATCAGAAAGAGCGAGCACCATGTGGAAAGAAGGCGAATGCTTCGAGGGGCTCGTTTATTTATCTGTCATGACATGTAATGACATGTCATGACACAAGCAATCAAACAAATAAAGGTCTGAAAATTATTATGCAGAAAACTGAAGTGATATGCAACAGTCTCGGAAGAGAACAGCGCTTTGCGATAGGTGCCGGGGCATTGGAATTTGTAAAGGAATACGTATACTTAGGACAGGTAGTAACTGCGGAACCGAACCATGAGAATGAAGTAACTAGAGGAATAAGGATGGGCTGGAGCACATTCGACAAGCATTCTCAAATCATTAATGGTAGTTTATCACTATCCCTCAAGAGGAGGGTATATAACAGCTGCATCGTACCGGTAGTTATCTACGGAGCAGGAGCCTGGAGGCTTACAAAGAGAGTTCAACTTAAACTGAGGACCACGCAGCGAATAATGAAAAGGAAAATATAGGTGTAACCTTAAGGGACAAGAAGAGACAAGAAGGGACAAGAAGGGAACAGACGGGTGTTAAGGACATCTTAGCTGAAATCAAGAAGAAATATACATGGGCAGGGCATGTAGCGCGTAGGCAAGATAACTGCGGGCCAATAAGAGTAACTGACTATATTCCAAGAGAAGGCCATTAGCACCTATATGCACGACATAAGTGACGTGATAGATATTACATAGCACGTGCCGCATTTAGTCGCATAAAAGCAAAATGCGCTGGATAACTCTAGCCTTGTAAATATACCGGAATGTGCGTACACGCATGACAAATATGCGGCACCGAATCACATGATAATATATAAGTGCCATGACATTTTAATAATTCCATGACATGCGTGACATTCTTGACATCAGTGCCGCATAAGTGACAACATAACACTGCAGCTGCCCCGACCTGCATGTGATCTGCGACATGACATGAACTGCGTAAATGGCGAGATGCACTCGCGGCCATCACCTAGGATACCAGCAAATGCGCGACACTACGTAACTGGCATGACATGATATAAATGTCCTGAAATTTACTGTTCTTATTCGCGTCAGACATTGCTTGGCTAGTTTAGTGTCAGCTCCAGTGTTGTGTAACGGTAGCTAGTCATGGCTAAGCGTGGGCTAGAACTCGCCAACGTTAACTAACTTCTGGCCAGTGTTGACTAAAATGGGCTACTCTGTGCTCATTTCGGCGAGCAGTGGTTTGTTACCGAGCTTTCTCTAGTGTGCATAGCCGATTGCAAGATCACAATGTGACTCCCTTGTCGCTCAAGCGTTCGGTTTTGATAATAATTCTTCCGCAAACGTAGTCTTAATCCTATACCCGACCTTCCGCTGCTTGGAATCATATGTCATCTATGTATTCGCAGCGAACTGCAGCAAGGCCCAGGTCTGCAACACGCCGGTACAACAAACGTGCCCCAGGATGGTGTTTACGCGGTGGATCTTGCAGCCTGGGAGGACGTGGCTTTGGAGGCGTACATTTAACTTTGTAGTGGTCGAGGAGCTCACTAATGTCTAGCGCTGAGATTCAACCGCACTCAGCGCAGATCCAATTGCGCCATCTTTTGTGCTCCTTCTGAATAGTGAGAGACAGACTTGATTGAAGTGAAAAATTGGCTGTGGTTCACCCAAATGCTCATATGTCCATAATAGGAGAGCTTTCAATAGACACCATTTACCGATATGAAGGGCACCCCTACAGCGAGGCGAATGTCCCAGCTAAGACACAGCCTGAAGAATTCGTGTTCTCAACAGTTTACATGGGCATTGGCTCATTGTACGGCTGGTTCACAATTCAGCCACCGTAATCGCGAGTACAGCAATGCCTAGGTCTGGCCATCTTGAATGAGAATAGCTCGGCACTCCACAGATAGAGCTTAATAGATTCACATCATCCACAACTGCTCAACTACAGTTCTGCATCGAGGTGTGCACCGTACGTGCTGTATCGTATCCTCGGTATGCATTAGAAACATCTTGCTAGAGAATTTCAGAGCACGCTCCTTGCCGGAAGGCGGATATCAGCCATTACGAGGAGCATTTGGTCCTCTTTTTACTATCCTGCTTGTCCTGTGAAATGGTTATTCGATGACACAGAAGTTAGCGCTGAGCTCTCTCCCGATACCGCCCTTGGATTGACTACGTGCAGTGGTGAATAGGGCCTGGTGACAACAGATTTGTACACGTCACACAAAATAAGTAACCGATTACAATTACAATCACTTCCTTTAAAATATAATTGAGTAGAGTAGTCAAAATAGCCCCAGAAAAGTAACTGAGCAATTACAAAAATAAATTGATTACTTTTGCGTTACTTTCCTTCAAAATATTATTGCCGTAAGACAATAGCACAAGTTTACTCAAACTACAACGAACCACTGTGGCTTGCATGGTAAAGAGAAGACCTAAGGCCTGCGTCAAGGCTAGGAGGCTTTCTCGACTGCGCCATGGTCACTTTTTTTATTGCAATGTTATTGAAAGCTTTACAAACGCGCCTTTTATAACTCGCACTTTCCTCTCACAGTGCTCTTGGCCGGCGGGGTGGTGTCACCATGTGGGAGCGGTAAAGTGCAGTAATGCACTGTTAGCTGCTGTAATGCGCCGTTGCTACGCCTGCGTCCCATTCGATGCATTTTCAATAGAAGTGAAATTTTATCAACGCCTTACACAATGACAGGTGGCGACTTCAGCCCAAGTCTGGGCCTGGCTCATAGCATCCATCCATATTAAATATAGCTCTGCGACGGCCGCGTGCGTCGCCCAGCTGCAACAAAATAGAGGAAGCGTTGCTGTAACACTGCGTTCCCCGCTCACGCTCGCCCCGACAAAAATCGTGGCCAGGCTGGAGGGCAGACACGACGCGCGTTGCGTATGCCACTAGCCCCGCCGTGGTGTTCAATAACTCTTTAACATGAGGCGGGATGCCGCATGCCCTATGGCATGCCCAAGTCTTGCGTCCAGTCAGCGACGCTCTTCTGGCTGTCACACCGCTTTCTCTTATTACGCTCTCACCTTTAACTACTACACCTATCACAAAGGTTTGTTTAATCATTCCTCATGGACGTTAGCCGTCGGGATGGAGATGTGCCACCAAGCGTAAACATGGGTGCATCCACCGTTAAACGGCGCTATAGCTGCCAAGCACCAATAGGCACTGTGCAAGTATCTTACATGAATGTACTGTAATCATTCAACTACTACTGCAAAGACACGTTTTACTTTCGTGTTACCGATTCCTATAACGGAGAGATGAACGATGTTTTTTGGAAAAGCCTCTGTGCCATATTGCCACGCCCACTTCTTGTTTTATTTTTATGTATTCGGGTTTGACCCGCAAGGACTGTTAGCAACGTTCGATGCTGACCGCACCGCAGTGTTCGAGAAGCTTCGCGATTGTAGTAGATCACTTTGTTAATATTGCGCGCAGGACGGGAACAGTCCAGATTATTCCAGAGCTTGAACGAGCACCAGTGAGAAGACTGGAAAATTCGATGCGTGATGTATAAAATACGGCGCGTCCCAGCAATGAGCAGATTTTCGACGGCCGACACTCTGTTCGCCGCTATTAGGGTACAGTGTGTATTGCTGTAGGTTGGCTTTCTGTTTCGAGGCCACAAGTTCGGTCAAATAAAAGGTTTCATCTTGGACACGCTGACTGCTGCCTTTGTCGACGTCACGGCCCCGTGACATCTGGTGGAGGTGCTGCTTCCTTGATGTTTCGGACACCTACAAAGAGCCGGGAACCAAGCCCACAGCGTGAACAAGACGTCGAAGACCTCGTGCAACAGCGAGCTAGCCACAGGCTACAAGGCTTGCAACCCGAATACGGACTCCTACCCGAGAAGCGAGAAACCATGGTGACGAACACAAGAGCGACGATGACCGCCGCTATGCCATCCGCGAGAGTAGTGATGCACCAACCCAGGGAGCCACCGTCTTTCCGTGGATCGTCGATTGAAGACCCAGAAAGCTGGCTGAAGTAAGACCGAGTCGCCAGCTTCAACAACTGGGACTCCGAGGAAAAACTGCGTCACGTCTACTTCTACATAGAAGACGCTGCGAGGACGTGGTTCAAGAACCGAGAATCCGCGCTACAAACATGGGGTCTCTTTCGGACGACGTTCCTAAGCACGTTCACAAGCGTGGTTGGCATGGAACGGGCCGCAGCTACGCTGGAGGCCCGTGTGCAGCTGCCCAATAAAAACGTTGCGATCTACAAGGAAGAGATGAATCACCTGTTTCGACACGCCGACCCAAGTATTCCCGAAGAGAAGAAAGTCAGGTTCCTCATGCGGGGTGCCAAACAAGAACTCTTGCGCTGGGGTGATAAGGAACCCGCCGAAGACGCTCGCTGAATTTGTTTCGGATGCATCGACTATCGAGAAAGCGCTTGAGATGTGAATGCGGCAATACAACCACAGCTTCTTGGCCCCAAGCTACGCCGACGTTCAAGCGCTAGGATCCGCCGACCTGCGTGAGACGACACGAGAAGTCGTGCAAGAGGAGCTGCGAAAAATTCTACCTTCATCGCAACCTGAAGTAGATTTCATTGCCGACGTCGGGCGCCAGGAGATCCAGCAGTTTTTGGGCGCGCCTCAGCTAGCAGAGACGCAGCCGCAGGCTATGAGCTATGCCGCTGCAGCCAGCAGTTATGCTCCTCCTGAACACCCACGCATAGACGCCACACCGCCGCAGTACCATCGCCAGACGCCGCCGCCTCCACCGACGCCCTACCATCTGCCTGTCGGCCAGCGCTACACCCTGAGGAAGAGCGATATCTGGCGTGCCCCCGACCACCGTCCACTCTGCTACCACTGCGGAGAGGCTGGTCACACCTACTGCCGCTGCCAGTACCGACAAATGGGGCTACGTGGTTTCGACGTAAACGCGCCGTGTCCACAGCGGGGTGAACGACCACACAACATCGCCGACCACCTCGCACGAGCGCAGAGGACACTCCGGGGACCTTCCCGATCGCCGTCGCGAGGCCGCCAAGTCTCTCCATAACGCCGACGATACACTGGCTCAGCACGGGGCCGTATCTGGAAAACTAAGGGCAACAACCGACGGAGGTGCGGATCATCCGCCACCGACGACTACGCCACGACGAAATCTAAAGAACACACCGCAAGCCGAATGGAGCCCTGACGTCACAACTTCGCGGCCCGAAGAAGAAGACCTGACGGCGCAACGTCGAAACAGCGGGACAAATCAACAAAGTCGTGATCTGACGTCACGACCTAACCGCAACGCAAGACGACGAACTAGCGACCTCAAGGTTCTTATCGACGGCCACAGCGTCGCAACTCTCGTCGACACCGGAGCCGACTATTCTGTCATCAGTGGACCGTTCGCCACAAAGTTGAAGAAAGTCAAGACCGCCTGGGAAGGCCCCAAAATTCGGACAGCTGGAGGTCACCTGGGAACGCTGGGCGGAATCTGCACAGCGAGGATCTCCGTTAACAAGCAGATTTATCCCGCAAACTTCGTAGCCCTACAACGTTGCTCCAGAGATGTCATCCTTGGTATCGACCATAGGTCGGCACTGTAAGAGAATACTCACTCACACTCACTCACCCCAATATTTCCAGCCTTCGCACTCACTCACGTTCATACTCACGCCTACTCACACTCATAGGCACTCACTCACGTTCATACTCACGCCTATTCACACTCATAGGCACTCACTCACGTTCATACTCACGCCCACTCACACTCATAAGCATTCACTCACGTTCATACTCACGCCCACTCACACTCATAGGCACTCACTCGCGTTCACACTCACGCCCAGTCACACTTATAAGCATTCACTCACGTTCATACTCACGCCGACTCACACTCATAAACACTCACTCACGTTCATACTCACGCCGACTCACACTCATAAACACTCACTCACGTTCATACTCACGCCTACTCCCACTCATAGGCTCTCACTCACGTTCATACTCACGCCTACTCACACTCATAGACACTCACTCACGTTCGTACTCACGCTTACTCACACTCATAGGCTCTCACTCACGTTCATACTCACGCCCACTCACACTCATAAGCATTCACTCACGTCCATACTCACGCCGGCTCACACTCATAGACACTCACTCACGTTCATAGTCACGCCTACTCACACTCATAGGCACTCACTCACGTTCATACTCACGCCCACTCACATTCATAGGCACTCACTCGCGTTCACACTCACGCCCAGTCACACATATAAGCATTCACTCACGTTCATACTCACGCCGACTCACACTCATAGACACTCACTCACGTTCATACTCACGCCTACTCACACTCATAGGCTCTCACTCACGTTCACACTCACACCCACTCAGACTCATAGGCACTCACTCACGTTCATACTCACGCCTACTCACACTCATAGGCACTCACTCACGTTCACACTCACACCTACTCACACTCATAAGCATTCACTCACGTTCATACTGACACCTACTCACACTCATAGGCATTCGCTCACGTTCATACTCACACCTACTCACACTCATAGACACTCACTCACGTTCATACTCACGCCTACTCACACTCATAGGCACTCACTCACGTTCATACTCACGCCTACTCACACTCATAGACACACCCATTCACGTTCATACTCACGCCTACTCGCACTCATAGGCACTCACGTTCATACTCACGCCTACTCACACTCATGAGTGCTCACTCACGTTCACACTCACGTCCACTCACACTTACGAGTACTCACTCATACTCACAACGTTCAAATGAGTGTGAGTGAGTGCACTCATGAGTGAGTGTGCCGAGCTATGGTCGTTGATCTTTTTTGTAGTCGTTGAGTGAGTACGTTTGGGACAAACTGGTGATGTTGAGTCCCAGCGAGCCTGGCAGTTCTCAATATTGTTAGGGTGGAGTCCGCGTGCGTTCACTTGGAGAAAAATCTGATGCTTCTAAGTCCACGTGAATCCGGATGAGGAAACCTCTCCTTAGCCTGAATGTGAGTGAGCTTGGCTGAATAGTGTTTTAGCGAGTTTGAGACCAAGTGAGCCCATAAGAAGCAGCATATTCTTTGAGTGAACGAGTGAGTGTGTGCAATAAACTTTGCCGACCCCTGACACACATTCCTTGGTGCTTTTAACTTACCTTCATACTAACCTCAACTCTCACTCCTGAGTACTTACATTCAAAGTCATGCCGACTACCACTCAAAGGCACACACCATGGTTCCTCAATCACTGTTTTATTTACCTACCCACACTAACCGATACGTTCATAATAAGGTCTACTCCCACTAATGGCGCTAACTCATGTTGATACAGTCATACTCAATTACAGTCATACTCACAGTCAAACATTCGCACTTATATCCATATCTACTCACGCTCACAGGTCGTGTTCACACTCAATTATCACTCTCCCAGGACTCATGTTCACACTCGCGTATACTCACACACATCGGTAATCACTCATCTTCATACTCTCGTCTACTCTCATTCATCGGCTCTCACTTTCATACTCACTCTACTCGCAAATTTAGGTACACACTCACTTTCATACTCACTCCACTCACCCTCATTGGTGCTCACCCACTTGCATACTCTTTTATATTCACAATCATCGGGGCTCACTTAGGTTCATTCTCATTTCCACTCACAGCCGTCGATACACACATTCACCGGCACTCACTCAGGTTCATGCTCATGTATACTCACAATCATCAGCACTCGCTCACGTTCGTACTCACTTCTACTCACACTCATGAGTACCCACTCACGTTCATACTATGCCTACTCACACAAATCAGTACTCACTCACGTTCACTATCGCCTACTCGCACTCACTGGTACTCACTCACGTTCATAGGTCTACTCACGCTCACGAGCACTCAGTCACTGTTATACTCACGCCAACTCACACTCATCGGTAGTCACTCACGTTCATAGTCGCGTCCTCTTATCTTCGTCGATACTCACATTCATACTCACGTCATTCACTTTCATGAGAGCTCACCCACGTTCACACTCACGTCTACTCGCAGTCATCGGTAATCACTCACGTTATACTCATGGCAACACACAGTCGATACTCGCGTTCATTCTCAGGTCCACTCACTCTCGCCAATACTCACTCACATACAGCTCCCTTCTACTCACACTCAAGAGTACTCACGCTCATACTCACGCCTACTCACACTACTCGCACTCATTGGTACTCACTCCCGTTCATACTCACGTCTACTCACACTCATGAGTACTCACTCACGTTCACACTCACGCCTACTCACACTCATGAGTGCTTACTCACGTTCACGTCCACTCACACTCACGAGTACTCACTTTCATACGCCTACTCACACTCATGAGCACTCACTCACGTTCATACTTATACCTACTCACACTTACGAGTGCTCACTCACGTTCATACTCATGACTACTCACTCTCATGAGCACTCACTCATGTTCATACCTACTCACACTAATGAGTGCTCACTCACGTTTAAACTCACGACTACTCACACTCATGAGCACTCACTGACGTACATACTCACGCCTACTCACCCTCATGAGCGCTCACTGACGTTAACACTCACGTCCACTCACACTGATGAGCACTCACTCACGTTCATGCTCATTCCTACTCGCACTCATGAGTACTCACTCACGTCCACTCACACTCATGAGCACTCACTCACGTTCATACTCATACCTACTCACACACGTTCATACTCACATCTACTCACCCTCATGAGTGCTCACTCACGTTCACACTCACGTCCACTCACACTCATGAGTCCTCACTCACGTTCATACTCACATCTACTCACACTCATGAGTACTCACGTTCACACTCACGCCAACTCACCCTCATGAATGCTCACTCACGTTCACACTCACGTCCACTCACACTCACGAGCACTCACTCACGGTCATACTCACGACTACTCACACTCATGAGTGCTCACTCACGTTCATACTCACGCCTACTCACCCTCATGAGTGCTCAGTCACGTTCACACTCACGTCCACTCACACTCATGAGTCCTCACTCACGTTCATACTCACATCTACTCACACTCATCAGTACTCACTCACGTTCACACTCACGCCAACTCACCCTTATGAATGCTCACTCACGTTCACACTCACGTCCACTCACACTCATGAGCACTCACTCACGTTCATACTCACAACTACTCACACTCATGAGTACTCACTCACGTTCATACTCCCGCCTACTCACCCTCATGAGTGCTCACTCACGTTCACACTCACATCTACTCACACTCATGAGTACTCACTCACGTTCACACTCACGCCTACTCACACTCATGAGTACTCACTCACGTTCACACTCACGTCCACTCACACTCATGAGCACTCACTCATACTCACACTCACAACGTTCAAATGAGTGTGAGTGAGTGTGAGTGAGTGCACTCATGAGTGAGTGTGCCGAGCTATGGTATCGACTTCTTAGGCATTCATGGTGCAGTCATCGACCTGAGATCCAAGTCGATAACACTATTACAGAGAAAGCATTACCGCCGTCACACTTCCAGGGAAGCACGGCTTCAACGCGATGGAAGACCACGTCCCAATTCGCCCTCACTCTAGCGTCATCATTTCCGTCAGCGCTCACAAAGTAGCTGACCTAGGAGGCGTCGTTGAAGGCGACCAGCACCAGTTGATTAACCGCGAGATTTGTGTCGCGGGGAGGGAAAGCAACAGTGATGCTCACAAACTGCAGCAACGAGTATAAGCACGTAAACAAAGGCACGACGGTCGCCTACATCGCAGAAATTCTGGAAGCCACCAATGTTTTCGCCTTCGCCGATTCTTCCGAGCCCACACCAACAAATCAAGCTCCTCAACCAGCTTTCGACGTCAATCCTAGCCTTCCGAAGTATAAGCAAGAACAGCTAAAAACCCTGCTCTTGCAATACAAGGACTGCTTTTCCTGGTCGTCTAGAATTCGGCAGACCCTAGTCGCAAAACATCGCATTACTACAGAGAACAGTGCCAGACCGCCAGTGATAAGACTGGAAAGTTCGATGCGTAATGTATGAAAGACGGCGCGTCCCAGACATGAGCAGTTTTTTTCGACAGCCGACGCTCTGTTCGCTGCTATCAGTGTACAGTGTGTATTGCTGTAGGTTGACTTTCCGTTACAAGGGCACAAGTTCGGCCAAATAAAAAAAAAGTCACAATTTCACCATACGGGCGAAACAATGGATGTCATAGCAACAAGTTGTAGTGTTACACAAAGCGAGGCTGGCAGCTAACTGTTTTGTATCCGATCTCGCGTAACTACGAAACACTGGTGTAAGAGAATACGGCCGCTCCAGGGAGAGATGCTCTCTCAATAGTCACTTCGAGTTGAGAGCGCAGCACGTAGAAGGGTACACTAGCCTCCCGCTGTGATGGCTTTCAAGATAGCGCGCGCGCCAGCGATCGCGACCGCGCCCTTAGATTCAAAGTTCAAAGTGGCTTCTCGTGCGACAGCATCCCCCCCGCCCCCCCACCTCGTGTCTTTTCATGGTCGTTAAAGACAGGCGAGGCATTTCCTGTCTGCTACCACGGTAGGCCTCGCTAGTGGGGTGGTATTATTGCATGCACCCTCCGAGCGACGGAAATGGGCCCGCGCGTTTGATCTCTGCTTCGGCCGTGTTCATCGCCCCCACTCGCGCGCTTTTACCCGCGGTAGAACATTCAATGCGCGGGGGGATCATCAGTTTGTAGTTCATACCGGAAGGACATTACGGTGACGGCAACGGCGACCGCAAAAACCCGTCGAGACTGTCCACATAATTGCTATCGGAGTAAAAGTTTCACCTTGGACACGATGACCGCTGCCTTCGTCGACGTTACGACCCCGTGACAATATGGAATCGACTCACTTAAGTAGAGCCAGCGCACATTACACTGCAAAAAATTTGGCCCCTGTTCACGGACAAAGCTGAAGGTATAGCGTTACCGAGCACTTTTACGTGATCCTAATTAAAGGATTTCTCTACAAAGGAGTCTTCTTACGAAGTGCTTTCGTTAGCACAGATAAGACAAAGCACTCTGTCACTTCGTTTGAATGCGAACACTATTCCGTAACCAGAATACAACAATTTCGTTTTAAGAGTCTTCTTACCTACTTCCTACGTTAAGATACTGCAGAATGGTCTGCCCGTATTGTCGAATATAATAAGGCAGATTTGCTTTATTGCAAAATATTGGTTTTATACCACAGCTGTACATAAAATCTGTTAGCAAAATATGAAAATGCTTTGTTTTTATGAACAAAATCACATAGAAGCTTTGCCACCTATGCAGGTGGCAGTCTCAGCATACACTAGCAACAAGTGAGCGCAGGTCGACCAGTCCACTAGCCACAGACGTCCTTGTTCACGTTCGGTATGGGTCTGTGGTTGTTGTTTCAAGCATTTTGCTTCATGACGAATTAACCATAATTCCAACGGTTTCCTTTCCCTCCCCCCCCCATCTTCGTTCCTGAGCCCTCATCGTTGCAGTGTTTAGGACGAAGCTATAACCTGTCGTCTAGCAGCGTTCAACAAGCTGTGTGAAAACGCGCTGCATGGGTGGCTTTAGCAACATCACCCTTTGTGTTCTTTGAACGTCTTTGGCCTTTTCCTGCCAATTTCGCTGACGTAAGTGGTGTCGTGACTACCGCACCGTACTCTGTAGATGACCCTGCTCTAATCATCCGCAGGTGTGCGGTCTTCGGGCTTTGTGAACACATGTCCGAAGGACAAAGTATACAAAAAACCGCCGAAGATTAGAGCGGGGTCATCTACAAAGTACAATGTGGGGATTGCGACACGACTTGCATAGGCGAAACGGGTGGAAGATGGACATCGACGGTTACAGAACACAAAGAGGATAATGCGAAACCACCCATGCTACGTGTTCTAAGACGGAGCTTCTTGAACGCTGCTGAATGACGAGGCATAACTTCGACCTAATCACTTCGACGACGCTGCCTCGTGTACCAATGGCAGGAAAAGAAAAATCCTGGAATCATGGTTGATTCATTGCGGCGCATTGGCTTGCAACAACAGCGGCTCCCTAACAGATGTTTACAAGGAAATGTGCGACTAGTCGACAGGTCAAACTCCACTTATTTTTGCCAGCGTATACTGAGAATGTCGCCTGCATAGGTTGCAAAAATTTCATGTCATTTTGTTAATATTTGTTGTGTTAAGTCAAAGTAACCATTTCACAATCAAGCTACACGTCCCGAGCTGGTAGATGTGGGGATAGTATTCCATGTGTATATGCACTGTACTCTGTGAAATTGCAGATGAGTGAAGCATACCTGCTGCTTCATGCAAAATAAACAATGAAGTACACTACTACATGCTTCTTTAAATGCCACTTTGGCAGATGTATTCAGGAACATAATTGTCTTAGGTGTTGCAAGCCTGCTTATGAAACTGTGTGCACGGCCCATGGACAGCTCCACTTCGCTCCTTTCTGTACGTCTGAAAAGGAAGTGAAAGAAAACTCCTAGAGCAAGAGCAATGTTCAGAATTTATACCCATTTAAACATTGCCATGGTGCTCGTGTACATGGCCTCACTTAGCATCACTGTTTCAGAAATCAAAAAAGCAGAAACGGTACCTTGCAGATAATTCTGGGCTCGTTCTGATCATATGTAGAACAAGCAGCATGATTTCACGAAGACTTATAAACATAGTACACAAGAATTCGGGGTTAAACACACTACGTTCTAACTGCAAGAACATTTATTTACGTGCATAACCAATTCTATTCAATTATTGTCATGATATTGCAGCAAAAGTGTTAAGAGTTACATTTTTTGTAACTACTTTATGCTGCCGAGAAGGCCGAGAATTACGTGGGTGAAGAAATGAAGAATTGCGCATTTATAAAATGGAATCAGTTCGCACAAGACGAGGCAAATTGTAGACCACTGCGAAGGCCTACTGCTGCAGTGGACATATAATAAGGCTGAAGATGACAAAGATTAAAACGTAAACGTAAAGGATGAGCATTAAATTGAGAAGCAGGGCTTGCTGTCAATAGCTCTTGAATTGTATCAAAACACAACATGACAGTTGTATATCCTGTGCACCTTAACGCGACAGACATTCAGCTGAAGATGGCGGCTTGAATGGCTGCCAAACCATTGAATAAAGCGTGTTGTTAGAGCCAATGTTTCAACAAAATGATGTGTCTAAGTTGTAGCAGCAACCTTGATACGATTCGCGGCCCCTATAACGACGAGTCCTCTTGTCGAATCATTACCTCCAACAGCATTCGTTGTTCAACAATTTTTTCATGAGCTGTACATCTCGTTTCATTAATTGCAAACCTCAACTCTGCCAAATCCTACTATGGCGATGATAGTGGGCGCAATACTTAAGCTGCAGCATCATAAGCAGGTGATGATGATGATGATGATGATGATGATGATGATGATGCAAACTTTATTGGAGTTCAGAGAATAAGCAGGTGACCGGTTATTCAACCCTTTTCATATACCAAATAGGTAAAGACTCCAAACCTTGAGGCAAACACATCACAAAGAACAAGCATAAGGGCATTGAACGAGGTTAATTTTAATAAACAAGGCATTAATTACTCATCCCCATTTTAAGCATACAAGGTGGCTTTTCAACTAACTTTGCTGTTGAAAAAGATCATGCTGCTAAAAAGCTCATACCTGTATTCAAGTGATAATTTCCTGGAGGAAATTTCGTGATGCTGAGAGCCTGCATTAAACCTTGTGCGCGATAAGCGTTAGGCGCAATGTAAGAGAGCTGGAGATGATATTGCTACGTAGCTACGTATATAATGGATAGCAAATACTAAAAAAAGAACAGCTCTGAGTTACTATCGGAAGAATAAGGACGAAGTAAGGAGGGAAGCATATTGTGATAAGCTAGTGCTATGTTTGAAGCGAAGTGATCTTGCCATGGAACATGCAGTCATAAAGTGAGATCAAGTAAGTGGGCGTCACATGTACTGGCTGTGAGAGAGATATGGAAATGATCGACGGACGACTTTTTAAATAAATGTAAAAACTGTCCACCCATTTGCTTGTTTCGACTAGCTCTCATGAAGCCCTAGGTTTAGACAAAGCTTGATAACGATGAACATCTCCGCAAGAGAAATCACTAAAAGACAGATGAAGAATTAGTAGTGTAAAAGCAGGGAGAACAGCCAAAAACAAACTTGCACAAAGACAAGCGTCCTTATGTACAGTGCCCAAAGATGAGCTACCAATTTATAAGGTTTTTTAAGGAACAAAAATTAAGGTATGAAAGGTATGAAGCCAATTCAAAAATTGAGCTTGGCCGGTTGCATGTCACTGCTTCGCTTTAAGGAGAACACCCATAGCATTCATCCATCTACAGATGTGAAACTGTGTCATGCAAGGTAACTACACAAAGTTATTGCTTTGAGCAACTAAAGCAAAATATTTTAGGAGAGCACCTAACTTGGCTGGTTAGTACATGATTAGGACGGGAACAAAGAGCGCTAGGCATGGGACTGGAAAAAAACTGTCTTCGTCCCATGTCCAGCGCTGTTCGCGTTTCAACGCAAAATATTTCTTTCTTTAATCTGAAAGTGGCAGTGTTTCATGGCTAAAATAGTTTACTAATCTGCATTTCAAGTTACACTTTTCAGCCATGAGGAAACATTGTAAAATGCTGAAGTTCTAATGTTAACATATATCAGGAGAAATACCAATTATTTCGTATGGAATACCCACAGTTGATTATTGAAGTTCATTGCCTTTGTATTGTGTGCTGTTTCCTTATCATTTTCCTTAAGACGGTTGTATAGAAGTGCTTGCTTTATCTTGTGTTTTGTATATGGTATGCTCCTGTCTTTGCTTAGCGAGATAATTTTATGTGTAACTTATCAATGGAGCCCACTTTGCAATACTGCCTACTAGTGTCAGCAGTATTGTCAAGTATTAAGTAAATAAGTAAAGAAATTAATAAATAATAAGATAAAGAATTAAATAGATATCGACTTTGTCATAAAACTACTGTGAAAACAAAATAAACAGAAAAGTTGCACCCAAACTGTAACAGAGTCGGAAAAAATAGCTTTTTGACCCATATTGTAGCTTAGCTTTTGCTATGTAGCATTCCAAGCAGAACTGTCGCCAAGACATTATTGTTTGGTATACTTTAGTGGCAATTTATATTCCATTTCAAAAAATATATACTGCTTGGTTGTAAGCAAGAAAACATTTACTGAAGTGAATAATCCCTAGCCTGCATAAAGAGTCTCGTGCCTTGACCTTCGCTGCACAGCACATTGGCACAAGATTCACGTGGGTGCCCCTGTGCTCATATAGTGCAAGTCCAATTGTTGCAGATTTAAGCAATACTCCTGTCTGAAATACCATGCAAGAACAATGATGTGCTGTGCAGTGAAGGCAAAGCTCCAAGAAACTTCACACTGCCTTGTTATTTTTCATTTAAAATTTATTTTTCGCTTGAAGATAATATTACACCTGAAACATTTTTTTTTCTATATTATCGCAAGAGGAAACCACACTATGATGTGTAGGCGATATTTTTGCTTGGAATGCCACACTGTGAAAGAGAATTCGCAATATGGGTTCAAACGCTATTTCTTCGAAGTGTCAATTTTGAAGACATTTGTGCTTCTTTTTGCCAGCAGCATTTTCAACCCTTGGTAAATGCACTTAACTCATACTGTGAATTAGAGCACTGCACGGGCCGGATTTTACGGCCCGGGCCCGGCCCGGGCCCGCTTTATGAAGTCCGAGCCCAGCCCGGGCCTGTGGTTTCAAGCGCGGGCCCGGCCCGGGCCCGGGCGTACATGACCGAACCCAGCCCGAGCCCGGCCTGGGCCCGTGGTTCCAAGCCCGGGTCCGGCCTGGGCCCGGGCGTTCATTACTAAACTAATCAAGGGCGCGCTTGTTCATGACCAGGTCCGACCCGGGCCCGCTAGGGGATATTAGTTGTTGATGATGATTATTAATGATGCCGTGCGCTTTGTAGAGGGCGATCGGACGGAAATTCGGTGTGTACATGCATCGAAATGTTGCTTTGCCCGCGGTGGTAGCTCAGCAGTTAAGCTGTTTCGCTGTTAAGTCCTAGGACACCGGTGCGATTCCCGCGGCGAAGGCGGCCGCAATTTGATGGGGGCGAAATGCAAGAACACCCGTCTGTATACTTATCTTTAGGTGCACGTTAGAGAACTCGAGGTGGTCGAAATTGATCCGGTGCCACTACGGCGTGCCTCGTAATCATATCATGGTTTTGGCACGTAATACCAAGGAATATAAATGAAATGTACCGAATGTGTCAACCTCGAATAAAAGACCGAAATCTTTATTCCAACCGTGATCTGGCGCATTGTTATGCTGGTACTATATATAAATTTATATATATATATATATATGTATATGGTTTCGAAAGAATGTTCCTGGCTATTGATTTAATTATATGAAAGAAAACTAGTCACAGTGAAAAACATAACAACATTTATTCTGAGCTTTCGGCCGGTCCCCGGCCGAAAGCTCAGAATAAATGTTGTTATGTTTTTCACTGTGACTAGTTTTCTTTCATATTGTTGCGGAAAAAGACACCAGCTCAGAGGGATACGTATCCCTGTATTGTTTACAGCTTAGGCGAGCAGCGCAACCGACGCGAACAGCACGCGCCAGTCTGTCTGTTTCGTCCTTCTCTTCGTCTCCTTGGCCGCGATGCCGCTGGTACGTAGCATTACCCCCGGCGGCCTAAGCACCGTCCCGGAGCTTTAAAGGTCGTTTTCGGAAGCGGTGTTGTAGGGCTTGAGCCGTGAAACGTGAACAATATCGCTGAACCGAACAGATGGCGATGGACAGATGGGGCCAATCTCATAGGTAACAGGTGTTACCTGACGCAGTACACGGTAAGGTCCAGTGTAACGAGACAAAAGTTTTTCGGATAGGCCCACCCGACGATGAGGGGACCAGAGTAGCACAAGGGCACCGGGAACGAAATGTGCGTCTCGATGAGTAGCATCGTACCGGCGTCGTTGTTTGGTTTGCGACGCCGTCAGCCGAGCGCGGGCGAGCTGTCGGGCTTCGTCGGCTCGCGCGATTGCGTCTCGGGCATACTCGCTGGTGGACGAGGTGGAGGTAGGAATGATCGTGTCCAGCGGTAAAGTCGGCTCTCTTCCGTACAGGAGATAAAAAGGGGAAAAGCCTGCCGTGTCGTGACGCGATGAATTGTACGCAAAAGTTGCGTAGGGTAGGGCAACATCCCAGTCTCGGTGGTCCGGCGACACATACATAGCGAGCATGTCCGTAAGCGTGCGATTAAAGCGTTCTGTTAGCCCATTGGATTGAGGGTGGTATGCAGTGGTCAGTTTGTGCTGCGTAGAACAGGAACGTAAGATGTCGGCGATAACTTGAGACAGGAATTGACGGCCACGGTCTGTGATCAGTTGTCTTGGGGCACCGTGAACCAAGATAACGTCCCGTAGCAGAAAGTCAGCAACGTCGGTTGCACAACTTGTCGGTAGAGCTCGCGTGATCGCATAGCGTGTAGCGTAATCTGTAGCCACTGCGATCCATTTGTTTCCTATGGTTGAGACGGGAAAAGGTCCAAGAAGGTCTAATCCAACGCGGTAAAAGGGTTCTGTGGGTATGTCCAGTGGTTGAAGATGGCCAGCGGGTAGCAGCGACGGTGTTTTGCGGCGTTGACATAACTCGCACGTGGCGACATAGCGGCGTACTGAGCGAGCAAGGCCTGGCCAAAAGAAACGGCTGCGTACGCGCTCGTATGTGCGAGAGACGCCGAGGTGTCCAGCTGTCGGCGCATCGTGAAGTTCAGCGAGGACACTGCGTCGTAAATGCTTAGGCACGACAATTTGAAGGTCAGGTCCGTCAGGTCGGAAATTTCGATGGTAGAGGACGCCCTCTTGAAGCACAAAGTGGCGAACAGAGGCGTCGTTTGGGGAAGATTCCGTGCGGGTGATGAGGTCAAGGAGCACGGGATCCCGTTTCTGTTCTTCCCCAATGTGAACCAAGTTGGACACTGAGAATATGGAGCAGGTCATGTTGGCGTCAGTGTCATCAGGATCGTCGACAGGGTACCGGGAGAGGCAGTCGGCATCCTGGTGCATGCGGCCAGATTTGTACACGACTGAGTAGGAGAACTCTTGGAGGCGCAAAGCCCAGCGACCAAGCCGCCCTGAGGGGTCTTTGAGAGAGTTCAGCCAGCAGAGCGCGTGGTGGTCGGTAACGACCGAAAACGGGCGCCCGTATAGGTATGGCCTGAACTTGGCGACCGCCCAAACGAGAGCCAAACACTCACGCTCTGTGATTGAATAATTGCGTTCGGGGGCGGATAAGAGGCGGCTGGCGTATGCAATAACGCAGTCGTGGCCACGTTGGCGTTGAGCAAGCACGGCGCCGATGCCATGACCACTTGCATCCGTGCGGATCTCAGTAGGGGCAGCAGGGTCAAAGTGGGCCAAAATTGGAGGAGTAGTGAGGAGCGCGATGAGATTGGAGAACGCAGAAGCCTCTTCTGAGCCCCATGTAAACGGGACGTCTTGCTTGAGGAGCTGCGTAAGAGGTCTCGCTATATCCGCAAAATTTTTCACGAAGCGTCGAAAATACGAACATAGTCCGAGAAAGCTGCGGACATCCTTCACAGATCGTGGAACGGGAAAGTTCTTGACTGCGCTGATTTTCGCCGGGTCTGGCTGTACTCCGTTAGCGTCCACTAAATGGCCAAGTACTGTAATTTGGTCGCGGCCAAAATGACATTTTGATGAGTTCAGCTGCAGGCCAGCACGACGGAAGATGGTTAAGACGGCTGAGAGACGTTCTATATGAGTTTCAAATGTTGGGGAAAAAACAACGACATCGTCCAAGTAGCACAAACAGGTGGACCATTTAAATCCTCGGAGCAAAGAGTCCATCATTCGTTCAAAGGTGGCTGGGGCGTTACAAAGGCCAAAGGGCATGACCTTGAATTGATATAGGCCATCGGGGGTGATAAATGCCGTCTTTTCACGATCCATATCGTCCACCTCAATCTGCCAGTACCCGGAACGGAGGTCGATGGAAGAAAAATAGCGGGCACCATAGAGGCAGTCAAGGGCATCATCTATACGTGGCAGAGGGTAGACGTCTTTTTTTGTAATTCTGTTTAGGTGGCGATAATCGACACAGAAACGCCATGTGCCGTCCTTCTTGCGCACTAGCACGACAGGGGATGCCCAAGGACTGCAGGACGGCTCAATGATGTTCTTGGCGAGCATTTTGTCGACTTCAGCTTGGATAATTTGACGCTCAGTCGCCGACACGCGATATGGGCGCCTATGAATAGGAGGCTGGTCAGCTGTGTTGATGCGGTGGGTTACACCAGTAGCTTTTCCCAATGGACGGCCGCTGAGGTCGAAAACGTCGACGTAGGACAGCAGAAGCTGGTGGAGCTCGTCAGTCTGCTGCGGCGTTAAGGTGCTAGCAATCATCGACCGTATGGCGCTGTCGGGACAAGGATTAGATTGTTGCTGGGCATGGGGATCGGACGGAGCGGTCACCGTGAGAGCAGCCACCGCGCTGTCTTCTAAGGTCGAAAGTAATGCCAAAGAGATGCCTTGCGGGAGCACTTGCGGTGTCAAACTAAAATTGACAACGGGAAGGCAGGTGGAGTTCCCTGTGACAGAAAGAACCGTGTGTGGTAGCGTAATACCACGACTTATCAGGACATCGGTGATAGGGGTCAGTACATAGTCGCCGTCGGGAACTGGTGGTGTTGCGACAAATTCGACATAGGTCAGTGTTTGGGGTGAGAGGCGAGCGTATCCGGCAGTGCAGAGGCGACTCGGCCGGGGCACAGGAGGGTCGATCATGGGCAAGTGGAGACGGAGCGTACTGGCCGAGCAGTCAATGAGGGCAGAATGCGCAGACAAGAAGTCGTGGCCTAGGATGACATCATGGGGACATTGTTCAAGGACGGCGAAGAGGACAACTGTGTGGCGATCAGCAATGCTTACATGAGCGGAGCACATTCCCACGACAGATGCTGTTCCGCCGTCGGCAACACGGACAAATGGAGTCGTCGCAGGTGTGAGAACTTTCTTGAGCTTGCGTCTAAAATCAGTGTTCATAACGGAAACTTGAGCGCCAGTGTCGACTAGAGCTGTCACAGGCACTCCGTCGACTTGTACGTCAATAAGGTTCCGTTTCGTCGGTATGGTCAGTAGAGGATTTTCGCTTGGTCCGATTGATGCAGCGCCACCTCCAGGGGCTGCAGCATTTAGTTTTCCGTCGGCGAACGTCGTGGGGGAGCGGGGGAAGGTGGTCGTCGGGGCTGAGGCGAACGGGACTGGCGACGGTGGGGTGAGGGAGAGCGCGAGTAGTGGGGATCGTGGGGGGCAAAGTGGTCCTGATGGGAAGAGTAGGCCTGAGGGGCAAAGTGGGCCGGAGGGGCGTAGTGGGCGGGAGGGGCGAAGTGGGCTGGAGGGGCGAAGTGGGCAGGAGGGGCAGAGTGGTCTGGGCTGGTTGCAGAACGAGGAGCTGGACGATTATTGAAGGAAGGCGGGAAATTTTGTGCAGGAGTACCCCAGCGACTTCGGCAATGACGAGATATATGTCCTATTCGGTGACAGTAGAAGCATATGGGCTTGTCATCAGGTGTTCTCCATTCGGACGGATTACGGAACGCTGGTGGCGAGCCAGATGGGGGTCGACGTGGGGGCGTGAAGTGCGGCGGGAAGTTGGTACGGGGAGGCGTCGAAATAGAGCAGACACCCATGCTGGCAATTTCCTGTCGGATTACTGCTTGAAGAAGGGGTAAAGGGACGGAAGGAGGTGTGTCAGAGGATGGTGGTGCCACGGTAACAGGGGCGGCTGCTTCAAGTTCACGCCTAACGAGTCGGGTCAAGTTATCGCAGGCGTCCGGTTGCCGGTATGTAGCGAGGCAAGAAGACGTCACTGCGGTATTCGGAAGGCGCGGGAACAGTGGGGAGACACGCCTACTTTTAGCCTGTTCCAAGCGACGACATTGTTGAAGTACCGCATCGACAGAGGACACGTTAGTGCACAACAACAAGTTGAACGCGTCGTCGGCGATACCCTTGAGTATGTGCGCAACTTGTTCTTGCTCAGACATGGTTTCGTCAGCTTTGCGGCAGAGGGCCAGGACATGTTGAATATAACTGAGGTAGGACTCAGTGGAGCTTTGCGTGCGAGTCGATAATTCAGTCTTTGCAGCGAGGCGACGTCCAAGAGAGTTGCCAAAAAGTTCGCGAATCTTTTCCTTAAAGCTGTCCCAGCTGGTAATCTCATGCTCATGGGTGTCAAACCAGAGACGAGGGGTTCCGTCCAGGTAAAATATGACATTCGCGAGCATAAGTGTGGGGTCCCACCTGTAACTGGCGCTGACGCGTTCGTACAGGCGCAGCCATTGGTCGACGTCAGAACCTTCAAGGCCCGAGAAGACGCCAGGCTCTTTCACGGCGGGAAGCGTGACAAAAGTGGGTGCGGCCGGTGGGTTGGCAGGTAGGGCAGGAGGCAATGCGGGCGGCGGGGATGTAGCCGAGTCTTGCGAGGCCATGGGGAAATTCTGGAGACAACGTCCGCTGCGGAGTTCCGTGGCGAGGTAGGGGATCGCACCACTCCACCAAATATGTTGCGGAAAAAGACACCAGCTCAGAGGGATACGTATCCCTGTATTGTTTACAGCTTAGGCGAGCAGCGCAACCGACGCGAACAGCACGCGCCAGTCTGTCTGTTTCGTCCTTCTCTTCGTCTCCTTGGCCGCGATGCCGCTGGTACGTAGCAATATATATATGTGTATATATATATATATATATATACAGGTGATTTGGCGTGTTTATAAGGAAACCCACCACGATGTACTTGTTACTTTGTCAATGCCTGGTCCCGCAGACGAAACGTTAGTGAAGATATGCAGTGTCAATCTATATCTATATTGGTGGAAAAAAATAGCACTTCAACAGTTTTTCTATTTTTATTGCTAAGCTTTACTAAGAGCCACCTCTTTGCACGTGTCACTTCAGCTTGGCGCAGTATACCTTAGACCATGCAATGCATAACGTTCGCGTGTGCTCGAAGGCCCGACTTACGCCTTTTAATGAGCGGGTCCGAGTCCGGCCCGGCCCGCAGCCCCAAGCCCGGGCCCGGCCCGGGCCCGCACTTTCAAGCCCGAGCCCAGCCCGGGCCCGCCGAAAAACGCTTCGGACGGCCCGGCCCGGGCTTTCGGGCCGGCCCGGGCCCGTGCAGTGCTCTACTGTGAATATATTTCACATGAAACATTCAGTCTTTTTACAATATACTTAAAAATGTTCTATTTTGCAATGCTTCCTCACGACTGCAAATAGCATATTATCAAATGAAAATAAATTCGACTATCATAATCATGAATGGTTGGTGACTGTGTTAAAAAAACAAAATGCTTGGTAGTATTAGCTCAAAGGAATAAGCATGTGTCAATTATTTGCCTGACACAGCCTCATTTCTGCCTGCAAAGTTTGAAAGGTCTTTGCTGCATCACGAAATTCTTTCCCCGAAAATAACGCTTGAACGACACTTCCCATACTAAAACATAACAGCACCAGTTTTTCAAAATATTGGAAATGGTCAAGAAACGACCTGGCGCACTGGCGTGAAATGACCATTAGGTACTAAAATAAAACAGTGTGCACTGTCAGTCATTAAAACGAAGCACTAGTCTACTTGCAAACTCTGCTCTGAATAACTGCCCACAAGACGTTGATTGTGAAAAAATTACTTTAACCTCTGACCTATTTTTATCTATCTCTAGTACAATGACTCCTAGCCTTTGGCACACACACAAATGCGCAATGCATTTCATATGGCTCGATGCCTTCAAACAGCACGGAAGGTCATATTTTAAGAGATAGCGTAAAGTCTGCACTAATTTAAACCTGTTATGTTTTTATAACATGCAAACATAGAGAAATACACAATAATTTTGTAACTCGCACCCTCTACAAGTGTTGCTGTCACCGCCCCAAATTCTACTCACGAGCTATACTGGCTAAAATAATAAATTACAGCTGCATTTCCATCTCAGTGGTGGATGATTTACACATTTCTACACCACTAGGCATGCACTTTAGATTGACTTCACAAGCCAGACAGCCGGTAATCCTGCCGTTGGAAAACACTACCAAGTGTACGAGCTGGACTACTATATAAGCTAAAGTCGATGCTTGGTTCGTAGGACATAGTGAAAAAAAAGCAGTGAAGAAGACTGAGCACACGAGTACAGCACTGTTTCTCTTTCTTTCTTTGTGCTTCGTATTTTTCGCTGTTTTTTGCACTACTGCATTGATTGCGGAAGCAATTGGCTGCCGTCATTTGGTCATCTAGGTGGAACTTTTCGGGACTTGTGCCAGACTAAAGTGTTCTGCTGTGCAATGCAGCTGTGAAAGCAACAAGGTGTAACAATATTGCACTACAAATCAGGGAGTACAAAGCATCTATAGGAATGTTCAGCGAAAATTGAAGGCTTCAGCAAAAAACGCCAGGCCTGCGCTGAACCCGCAGCACAGTCACAGCGAAAGCTGGAAGAGCGGCGTTTCTAGAGCCCGTTAAGCTCTCTTGGGGTTACAATACAAGTACATTAGAAAGGTACCCGCTACGCCATAAATCGCAATTTTTGTGAAGTTGGGAAGCACATACTAAGCCATTATTAGTCATTCTGCGGAGAAGCGAGGCACCAGCTGCACGTCTGTAAGGCATTATTTGCACTTTGTTGATGCGACGACTGATGACGATGAAGAATTATGGCTCAGCCCTTCGTAATGTGTTGGAATCTTTAAACGGCCCACCAGTTATGTAATTTGCAATGGGTGACGCCCGGTTGCTATTTCCCTATCCCGTCATGCTGTATAACATACGTTGACGTGGGAGCGAGACGGGGAGGGGCGAAGAGCTTTACTAAGACCCCGAGGAAATGGATCATGCGCTTATGCGCTTCCTTGCCAACCAATACAAGTGCAGTTGCGAGGAACCCACTACGCTATAAATCATTGTAATTTTAATGAGACCCCGAGGAAGTGGATCATGCGCTTATGGGCTTCCTTGGCAACCAATACAAGTGCACTTGCGAGGAACCCACTACGCTAGAAATCATTGTAATTTTTGAGAAGTAGGGCAGCAAGCACTGTGCCATTTTTCGTCATTCTACGGAGAGCGTTGGTACCTGCTAAAGCCATGTAAGGCATTATGCGCACTTTGTTGATGCTGTGCCTGATGACGATGAAGAATTATGGCAGAGTCCTTTGTAATGGGTTGCAAGCATTCAACAACCTACTCGTTGCGCAATTCGCATTGTGTGACGCCTGGTTACAGAATTCGCGTTGTGCGACGCTTGGTGCTTATTTTACTGTTCTACCACGCTACATTGCATATGCTAATGTGGTTCCTTCCCGACATGAAGCCTGTATAGGAACTTTTTGCAAAGCAGTTTCAAGCACCGGGATGGCTCAGAGGTTGAATACTGGGCTCCCACGCAGAGGGTCCAGGATCGAACCTCGTTCCATCCTGGGATATTTTTCTTATTTCGTTTTTTTTCTTATTTCGAGCGATAATGGTTACGGACACCGCCGGCGGCGGCGGCGGCGGACAACTACGGCGCCAAAAACGGCCGGTGAAATGATCTCATAACAGCTTTCGCTGTAAAAGTTCAAGACACATATTCACAGGTTAATGCCCAGTCACAGCTTCTGCGGCAGTCCGATGATTTCTGTGTCCATCTGTACGTGCCTTCCTCCCGCCTTTGGGCAAGTTTGTATAGAATGCCTGCCAGGAAAACAAAATCATTAGAAACAAGTTCACTTTTTCTAGGATGCCTTAGGTAACCCACATTAACTTTTATCGCCCCATGAGGTAGCAGCTTAGGAAGCATCCAAACAGCCGCTGCTTCGTCTATGTATAGCTCATAACCAATTAGTAGCATCCAACATGACACCTGGTCATTTTCAAAGCACATACGACAAAAAAAACTGCGACGAGTATAAGCAAACTGGAAGCGGCTATATTTCTCCATTATATCGTTTTCTAATGCATCTCGATGCATTCATCGCTTAAATTTGAGTTACACAGCTATTTTCGTGTCCGCCCTAAACTTAACTTCCAAATTACTCACTAGATAACCTATTTTGCTTACAGACAATATGAATACATGTTCAAAAGATGGTGCATGCAAACATGTACACAAGAGAGTAAAGACGCCTCAAACGCCGAGATCGCTAACCGGAGGCTCATCACCTAATCTATCTTTACATTGTCGAGAGCGTAAATGCGTGACAAAATTCAATGAATGCACAGTTTTGTACAAGCTCATGAATGAAGAAATGCGTCCAGTTATCGAGGCCTGGCATATCGATAATGGCAGTGCAGGCGGAAGCCAACCGTCGATTAACTAGCATAAATAAGAAATCAAGTGCTTGAGCACTTGAATGATCTCTGATCTCTCACCTAGACTTCACTTTAAAGTGCAGTTGGGCGAGAAATAAATTAAATATAAATTTCAAAAAAATTCTATCCCCTGCCTGCGCCACCTAAATATCGCAGGCCACAATCGGTAAATTAGATAAAAGAACAAACTGTACTAAAATGTCGATCAAAAAAGAGAAAATAAAAAAATAAGAAATTGATTCACCACCTAGCGAAGCTGCCTCCAAGGGAAATATTCTCTAGATTACATATTACGGCTTCTCTTCATCTTGACTTAAAATTGGTTTTACACAATGGATCTCCGATGAGTTCGTCTTGACTAACAAGTCTTGCATTCTTTTCTTTTCCTCTTGTCTCTCTTGTGTAGGCTTTCCATTTCTCTCTTTGTTGGGTCCACTGTTGGAGAGACGGATCCGTGTTGGGCTTGTCCTCCAGTCTGCCCTTTTGAGGCTTACTGTAAAACTCATCAGATTGATTAGTGACTGAACAGGATTTTATTGAATGCAGGTTAGTTGTGACAGCTTTTGCTTTTTTATGACTTTGATATACCGGCTCTTACAAAGGTATTGAGGGAAATATATTAATATCATAACGATATAAAGATGTCCTGTATCGGCTTCAAATCCCATCAATACAAGTACATGTAGTGTAATTACACAAATTCAGTTATATTATAATAATATCATAACGCAACATAGATACGCTGTATCGGCTTCAAATCACATCAATACAAGTACATGTTGTATAATTACACAAAGTCAATCATATAATACTCACCAAATTGGCCAGGCCGCAATGATGGCAATGATTGATAACAATATGTCCATACATGTTTGTTTTCTTATCTTTCTTTTCATTTTCATGTTTTTCCTTACTTTTTTCCTTCTATTTCTTCTTCTTTTCATTTTCTTTTATCTTCTGTTTTTCTTTTCTTTTGTTTCCTTCTCTCACTTTTTTTCCTTTGTATTATTTTGCGTTCTCTCTCTTTTTGTGTTCTTTTTTTATTTTTTTCTCTTTCCCTTTTCTTTTTCTTGTCTTTTTTTCTCTCCCATTTTTTCCGGGATTATAGGGCTGATATGAATTGAAGCTATAATTTTTGTCATCGTCTTTTTCACTAGGTAAAGAACCCTTCTTCACGTTTTATGGGCGAAGCTCCTTAAGGCGGCACCCGTTCGTCCCTCGTAGTCGTCGTCGTCCTAGTAGTAGTAGTAGTAGTAGTCGTCGTAGTCCGTAACAAGTCTTACGCTTTGACCTCCAAGGTGATGCCGGTGGGAGATTTTTCCTGTGCGTTGTTGAACAATAAAAAATTCGCAGCGTGCGCGTTAACTAAAAGCCGAATTATTCTGTCTCTCATTCCCCATTAGCAGCCATTGGCATGTTCCAGTAGGAAACGTTAGTAGAAGTAGAAGTGTAAGTGTTAGCTAAAAGCCGACTTCTTCTGTCTCTCATTCCCATTAGCAGCCATTGTTTACCTCCAAGGTAGTGCCTGGTGAGATTTCTCCTGTGCGTGATTAAACAATAAAAATTTTGTTCAAAACGCCGTTGATTGATGAAATAAACCAACGAAAGACGCCAGATGTTTTGTAAAAGCAAAACGAAAGAACGCCAGATGTTTCTAAAGCAAAACGAAAAGACGCCAGCTGCTTAACGAAAGACGCCAGATTTTTCTAAAGCAATGGTTATCTAAACAATGAAAATTCACTGCGTACATGTAAAATTAAAGTGAGCTGCAAGTCGTCACAACTCATCGAACCTTTAGTATAAACGCGCCCGTTCTCACGTCGGTGATGATGTACTGGGCAGAATGCACGGAAGATTCACGGTTTACCGATGAACCTCCGCAGCTTCGCCCACTCATCATCATTCACTCCGTGGATATGCTGTGATCTTTTTTTAAAAGAAGATATGGTAGATGAATATACATTGGTCAACAAATGTTTTTTTTTTTCAATTATTGATAGCTTCTCCGGGGGAGGAACATGCCACAAAGTGTGCGCTTATAAAAAGTGGTGTTTTTGATGGGGGACAATTTTGAGAGAGTTGTTTTAACCTTTTAGCAAGGTTCCTCTCTTACCGATAGCGGTGTGCCGCTACTGGTGAGGATTTCTTCTGAATGTCCTTCATGAATGAATCCTTATGTGGAATTCAGCTGGTAGAGAATTTAGGTGGTATCCTTTGTCCTTCCTGTTGCACTATGCTGCATCCCTGTTGTGGGAAATTGGCAATAGAGAAATGATAGAACCATTGGCCTCCCCTCCATTTATTTTGCGTGAAGGACACTCTTTTCTATTATCCCTGGCGGGAGCCCATAACGGTCTCACTTGGGAATTCTCACCTCTGCATGTGCACCACCGAAAACCACCCTCCTCTTATGACGAAATCCCCTACTGTAGAGAAGTTGGCCGAATGTGGTTGTAATAAATGGCTTTTAAATTGGTACCTGCTTTAAATTTTTGCATTTATTTCTTCTACCATTTCTTCCAATATTTTAAGTGCCTTTTCGTTGCTGAACATATGTGTCTCTTTTTCGATCAAGTTGTTTCCAAACTTTACTTTCAATTTGCCTTGGTATTTTTTCGTTAGGGTGCACTCAGATGGTGGTCGAATGATGTGGCCGGTTGCTGGCATGCACATACATTGTAGTTTCTATTTTTGAACCGGTGGACATAGTGGGGGAATCAGCCGTTACCGCTTAAGAACTGCGAACCTAAATGACTCGCGTATCATCCTTTTGGTTTGCCCCACCAAATTGAGAATCCAAGTAAAGATCTAGCTAATAGAATTTTTTCTAATGTTGTTCTAATCGTTAATTCATCTTCTTTTAGCTTCCTTCTCTAATTCTTTTGATGCAAAATTTTTTGTGACCGGGATTGATACGAATTCTCCATATGTACCTGCTTTTGCTGCCAATTCATTAGCCAATTCATTTCCGCTAATCCCACTATATCTTTTAACGAGGGTGACAATTAGTTTATAATTTATGTTTACTTCTTTAATTAAACTTTTATGCTTTATCAATAATGGGTTAAAGTTTCCAGAGTTGCTAATATCTTGTAAAGTGGATAAACTATCTGTAAGGATTTCATGTTTTTTTTTTGTTCTGTGCAATAATAAACTTCAATACTTTAATGATTGCTAACACTTCCGCTTCAAAGTTATTCGAGTATTCTGGTAGCTTGAATTGTTTAGTCTCTAGAATCTTGTTATTTGTGTCCATCACTACGTACGCTGCCCCCGTAGCATTCTCCGTACTGGAGCCATCTGTGTATATGTTAATATCCGCGTTAGGGAATACCTCTTTTTGGTATTGGAAACCTAATTTCTCGGTTGGGTGTGTTTTCTATAGATCTAGTTTTGTTGAAAAGTCTTGTGAGTTACAAGTGATATTATTTTTTACCCACTTAAATTGCTTATCGTTATGTAGAATATCGTAGAGTTCTACTTCCTTCTCAATTCTATGTTGGATCGGGGTTATGCTAGCCAGAGCATTTAATGCATTATTTGATACTGTTCTGTAGCACTTTGTGATGGTGATGAGCGGAATTCTTTGAATTCCTTTGAGCTTTTTGGACTACTACAGTGTTCTTATACCAAACTGGCGCTCCGTAAGTAACGATTCTTTCTATGCCTCTAGTGTATATTTTGTGCAACTGACATGATTTTATTCCCCTATTTCTGCCCGCAAACACATATATAGATTCATCGTTAGGCTGGACACTTTTTCTTTGAGATATTGTAGGTGTGGCAGGAAGGACATTTTGTAATCTATGATTACTGCCAGAATTTCAACAGGGGTCCCATTTTAATTTTACTCATCCCAAGGCGTATTATGGGTGGACTGCGTTTATACTTCCCTAGCGTGAATAAATATATAGTTTTCTCTGTGTTGAATTTTCATTCCTTCCTCTCTCCCCATTCATATTTATTGAATAGTTAAAACAGCGCAGGGTGGAGAAGATGGCGGCAGTCCAGCAACAACCAGAGAAGCGACGTCGTCTTCCTCGTCTTTCATGCAGCCACGCTGCGGCGGCTGTGTGGTATCAATATGCTACTTTTAAGGCCTGATTTGCATTCGTTTGGATTTGCCTTTTTGAAGCTCCTTTTATTATTATTGTGAGATCATACGCAAAAGCTTGGACATGTACGTCTTCTGGGAATTTACTTTCTAAGAGATCTGATATTGTGATATTCCATAACAATGGACTCAATGGTGAACCTTGTGGTGTACCTTTTGCTAATTTATAACTTAAGATTATTTCTCCATTTTTATAGATAATGCTCCTCCCTTGCATAATTGCTAGAATTACTTTTAGTAGACTTGATGGGCATTTCTTATTTATTAGATATTGCGATACAAATTTTTCTTGAATACCATCAAAAGCGTTTTTTATATATATGTATATTACTAAAGCTGACTGGTTGTCTAATGTTACTGGGTTAATTTTCTCTTTTATTTTCATTAAAGCGTTGGTTGTTGATGTTGAATGTTTAAATCCGTATTGTTTTTTTTTTTCAAATGTCCCTCTTTATTTAAATGAAAGTACAGTCTTTTTTTTGTAATTTCTCTAGTATTTTTCCAAATATCAAATTTATGACTATGGGTCTAAAATAATTAGGGCTTTTTAATTCTTTATTTTTGGGAATGAGAATGACTTTAGATTCCTTCCATCTGGCTATAAAAAACAGCTATTTTTAAGACAAGCGCTGAAGAGATTCCTGATATCCGTTGAAAAATACCTGATATCTGATTAATAATAGGTGTAATATTTTAGTCCGGATTTAATCTGGTCCCGGTGCCATGTCTTTCTTTACGTTCTTCATTACATCCCCTATTTCTTTTGTAGTAAAATCAACATCGTTAAACGAGTCATCGGCTGATTTATCTCTTTTGCTTACCTTCGCACTAATATTACCCGAGTTTTCCTCAATTGTATACAACCCTTTTAAAATTATTTCTATAGTTTCTTCTAATGTTGTGGTGTAGGTTCCATCCTGTTTTTTTCAGACTTTTAATGATTACGTCTTGTTTGATTTGCTCTCTCGCTATCATATAGGCTATAATAAATGGTGTTTTGGTAGTCTCTGAGATTATTTTCTCCCAACTATCAGCTTCGGCTTTAGACAAGTTCTCCACGTATGAATCGTGCTCCTTGTAGTATTGACTTTTATAGAAGTATCTAGTCTCTCCTCTGCTTTTCTGGTATCTTTTTCCTATAGCTTTGACTTTCTTCCTCTGTATTTCTAAATCTTTACACCACCAGATCTTGTTCGGATTCGCCTCCCTATTTATTCTTTTCATGTGTTTTTTTTATATAAGTCATGTAGCTTCTTGTAAAATTTATTGATCAATCTCTCTATATCTTCCTCGTTTTTTATTTCTTCTCATTCTTTATCGTAATTTATTTCTATGAATTGTTTTTCCGCTGCTTCTTGTCCTTTCTTCGTTAGTTTATATTTTGGGTAATCCTTCTCTTTAAAAAGTTTTAATTCTACGTATTTGTGATCGCTGTTCGATCTTCTACTTGAAACCTCCCAATCCTGAAGAATTTCCAAGATTTCCGTTGGTGCTATCGTAACATCTATCCAACTCTTTCCTCTGCTAGTTTCGAAAGTCGGCTCTGAATGTTCGTTGTTAATTATCATCAGCTTCTTCCCCAAGACAAATTGTTCCAGTTCTTCTCATCTCTGATCTGTGATACCCCCCCCCCAAACTTCATTTTTTGCATTCAAGTCCCCCCAATTATTATGTTTTTTGTCGGTGATTTAATAATAATATATTCTATGTTTGTTATTGTCGTACCAGTAGGCTCCTTTGGTGGAATGCAACAATTGATAATCAAATGTCCCCATCCCCCATGCCTTGTCTTTAAATGTATTGCAATAAGTTTATCTTCAACCAAAATTGGAAAGAAGACAATATTATTCTTATGTACAATGATCCATCTTATCGGATCATTGTTGCTTGCTATTATTTTATGTTTCATGGGAAATCCAATTAGCTTTCCTTTTAGATGGTATGGTTCCTGTATAATGGAGATGTCCTGCTCCTCTTCCCTCTGGTAGATTTTTAACGATTCTGATGCTTTAAAGCATCTTGCTATGTTAACTTGGACTAATTTCAGTTCTTGGTAGTTCCCTTTATTAACCTTACCCTCCATTTTTTTTTGTGAATGTAACCACTGACCAACTCACTTGGTTGGTTCTTCAAAAAAGATGAATAAAGTATAGGAAATGTTTATATAAACGATTACAAGTATAAAGTTAAAAAGTACTCTTCTGAATTGGCCTGTACTGGGCTATCCCTCTGCTAATTCCAACTGTCTTAGGATTTTTGCTCGCTATTGCTCCTTCTCCTGATAAGTAGGACATACCCTAGACATCATTGAGTGGTTGGTCCTGTATGGGTCCACCCCCTCCTCGATGCAGGCAACACATTCGTACTCTTCGGACACATCGATTTTAAAGAAAAAAGTAGAGTGCTAAATAGTCGGAGAGTGTGTCCCTGGTTAATGGCATCGTCTCCGTACCTTAAAAGAAAGCAATATGTCCGTGGTATTCACATCCCTCTCCTCCCTATTTCGAAATAGTGACAGGCATGTGTAAGTTTCACGGCTGTCTTGTTCGCGCTTCTGAAGGACAGTTTTTGTAGTCTACTCACACTTCAAATAACAATACGCAGGTAGCAAGTTATAAACTTTTACTACTCAGCTTTGTCACTAATGACATATGCCACGTTACAATGCATACATTCAAGTCAGTCACCTGTAGTAATAGTTTCGGAGATCAGCGGATACAATAACGGAACATGTGGAGTTTTTGTTTTGCCTTTTTCAAGGAAAAGCCTTTTTGTGCATTTAATCTCGAATGCTGTAACACCCATACATTTGTTCGCCAACATTGGGAACGCACGTTTAGAAAGTGTGTCATCCTCAGAATGCACTCCAAGTCAATCTAATTTTCGAAGAGACCAGGAACACTACGTAAAGTATATTTGTTAGGGGTATGCGAATATGAAATTTTTCGAATACGAATCGAATACGAATATCCAACTTCGAATATCGAATATCACAGGAAAAATGCCTCTACAGTAACGATATTTTATTTAACATGTAGCTATTTGAAAAAAAAAAACATTACCAGCCTGACTGGCAACACAACATGCACTGATATCTCCAGAACACAATGTCCAGGCTAGCACAATGCACATCACAACACAAGCAAATATCACGGCACAATGAAAGTAATGACTAGATGTTATCATCAAGAAATATGAGTTGCTCCACATGATCAGGCAGCAGGCGCTCCCTTGTAACAGAGACAACTCCCCCTCCCCCCTGCCACTGAAAAGGCACGCTCGCTTGGAACAGAAGTGGCTGGTATAGGGAGGTACATGGAGCAAAGTTTTGCCAGACTGGGGTATCTGAAGGTGCCCCACAGTCCGCCTCCAGTCACGTGGGTCACTGACTTTGTTCAGAAGTGGTCCCGCATAGTGAACGAGTGGTAGTGCGGCATGTTACGGCCGCATAATATTGAAAATGCACGGTTACATTATCGCTAACAGCGCACGTGGGAGATGCACCAGCAATAAATCATACGTATTGAGGCGCTCGTCGCAGGCAGATATCGTGCCTCCGTGTACTTACGATGTTTATCGCTCCTCTCGGCAACGTTTTTCGTGATACGAACGCACCAGAAATGTGGAAGACGAGTTATTTTATGCATGATACTCGAATCGCATAATCGAATTTTTCGAATATTCGATAACATCGAATATTCGAAACATTTCGAATACACGATTTTCGAATCGAATACGAATATTTCGAATGTGATATTCGACGAATATTCGAAACTTTCGAATATTCGCACGCCCCTAATATTTATTCATAGTAGACTATTTAAATCGTTAAGAGAGTTACCGATACATTTGATCTTTATTCAGTTCCTCATGTCGATTTTTCATGCAGATTTTGTCCGTTTTTGAGGGTAATATTATCAGTAAAAATACTGCTACATCCCACAGGAGATTTTTAAAGTGGCCGCTAACATTTAATGAAGTTGAAGAGACCGGCGCGATTATAAATCGAACTGACGTAAACAATCTGATAGCTTAGTGCATAACATGATGCCCTACGACAACATGAAAACATCCAGCGCACAATACAATGATTGGTCATCACCAACCAATGGCGCACGTCTCATCAAGAGATGCACAAACGCATGTTTTGACACATTCTAGATGCCGTTCATTGCCTCAACAGTTTAATATTAAATTATGCATTTTGCGGTGTTTCATGTAATTGTCCACCAGAGAAAACAACTTACGAAGTGCGGTGTAACAGGTAGGTGTGAAAATCTCGCGATTTGCCTGATACGACCACGCAATAAATTCGGCAGATCCCAGGCGTTGTGGGAATCGGTTTCATGCGAAGCAGTCAGCGAGTTCTTCTGTGCTGTATTTTGTGGCTTAGAGCCGAACGTTACGAGGTGGATTGACGTGTTTTTGTAAGTGTAGTAGCTGTGTGCATATCGTGGGCTTACCAGGCACGTCAATAACACTGACGTTGAAAGGGTAACTTATGGCGCGACATAGCGTCAGTTCTCACGTTAGCGTACATACGTCAGTATTATCGAAAATAAGCGCACATTATGTTGCGTTCATATGAATATCATAGGTAAGTTTCGTTAATGTATTCCTCCAGCGTAGAGGAATGATTTAATGTGGCTTGCTGAATGATAGGAATACAAATGTAATGTTTATTATTACCACTGCAACCACAGACGTTAATCTGATATGACGCCTGTATCGTAGGAGTACATATGTAGTGTTTATTGCGTTCTTGTAATATTACATAGCCAGCACCACGCCCACGACTGACCTTGCACTGACATCACGCCTGCATAGCCTGCTTTTCTAAACCAGTTTATAGACCTGGCGTGGCATTGCGGTAGAATACCTGATTGCCACACAGAATGCTTGGGTTCGATTCCTGCTGGGCTCCTAATTTTATTATTTCCATTCGTCGGTTCAGCACTGCCGATGACAGTTTTTCTTTACGCTGTCGCATTTAAATTACCAATGTCTGTTCTCGCCGTTCCTGGGAAGATAATAAACAGTCAATCACCTGTGGCGCATACCCATACACCGTCGCCCGTGGTAAACGGGTATGTGCCACACGTGACTAGAGGAAAGTGTTTGACGACATACTCGACAGAGTTTTCATGTTATTCATGTCATGACCCGACAGTCATATTTGTCATATCCTCTTAACCTACCATGTCAATTTTTGTCTACACAAAGTTAAGGAGGCGATCATGAGAGCACCCAGACATAGGCGGTAAGATATATTTTCAGATACGTAGACATGAAAGCTACAAAATAACAAGAAATGCCAAATCGAACCACAGGGACGGCGCATACACGTGCAATCGACACCTTCGAGCAAGCGACGCCTTCGTCAGCGCGTCCGTGCAGACAAGGCAACGACCATCTATGTGGAAAAACGATCACGAGATGGTGGTTGGCCAATCGGCGGCGCTGGGGCGAACGGAAAATATTGGCGGTAATTTCCAGGTTCCCTTGATTGGAATATAAACCACAGGACAGGGTTACGCGGGCGTATGGCCGTAGATATAGAAGCCAGTAGTTGTTCAGCTTCGTAGGGCACCATTATTTTGTTTATGGCTCGGCCATGCTACATAAGCGGTTCTTCGTGCCCCCTCAGTGCAGCCAGTCGCTCGCAGGAGTGTAAGGTCGATCCTTAATGCAATGACACGCTCGTCACCGCGAAGCCGTCCTATCGTCTTCGCATTTATTGTAAAAGCCGAAGCAGCGAGAGGAGCCGCAGCTGCAGTGAACAGCGCGTCGGAAAGCCACATCATCCTACGCGGGTTTCTTGACTCAGGCACGCTACACCAGCGACGCCAAATGTGGGGCGTAGTAATCGCCGATTTTGATATACGCCGTTGAAGATCACGGCCGCTTTCAAGCACTCGTCCTGCTGGCAATCGGCGGATAATCTTTTTGATCTCTCACCTGGTGCGCTACGAAGAGATTTCATCGTTGTCGTCTGCAACGGCAAGTAATGCCACCTCCTTTATTAAATGTGAAGCATTCTTAGCGTACGAAAGGTACGCGAGCGTATCTATCTATCTATCTATCTATCTATCTATCTATCTATCTATCTATCTATCTATCTATCTATCTATCTATCTATCTATCTATCTATCTATCTATCTATCTATCTATCTATCTATCTATCTATCTATCTATCTATCTATCTATCTATCTATCTATCTATCTATCTTTTTGTGCTCTCGTCGCGGCCGTTTCGTTGACTTAGTATATGCGAAAATCGGCATGACATTATAGGAGTACATGATGGCCGTAAATGACAGGTAACAACATGAAAGTCGCTTCATGCATGTCATGTACATCAGTTTTTACATGATTTCTTCGTTTTGCCCGCGTATTGTTTTGTTGGACAGTTTTACAAGTGTTCTGACCTCATTATTCAGTGCAGCACGTGCATCTATGCATACAATCGGTTTTGAATGTGATCGCTTATTCTGTAATGACAGAACCTCGGTTTCTATGCTTTTTGCTCATAGTATCTCATAGTAGTACAGTCAAAGACGACTATATTGAACTCGGATAAATCGAATTATCTTTTATGCCTCTGATGCAATAACGATATAAATCTACAAGCGTGCTGATTATAATTCAATTACAATTTCTTGAACTTTCGCTTGGCCATTTTGAGCACCACGCAAACAAACAAGAAACCGTAGGAGAGCTTTGAAATGAATTCAAGGTTATAGTAACACATAGTGTGGACAAACTTGTGCTATAACGCGTGAAAAAATCTACATATCCCAGCACGGCTACCGCGCTGGTCTCTCCACCATTACACAATAATTCGAAGTACCTGATTTCGCTGCAGCCTTAGACAAGAAGCACCAGATTGACGTCAGTTGTAGGGATATTGCGGAGGCTTTTGATAAAGTTCCTGATGACGAGCTGATCGTTATACATCGAGAAATTGGCATTGATAAAAGACTAGAGCTTTCGATAAAAAAATATTTAAGAGATCGAAAACAGGCAGTACGTTTTGATGGTACTTTGTAATATAATCACACCGTTAGGCCCACTTTTATTTCTAACGTATATCAACTATATGTTTAGTGTTGTTCAACAACGGTAAGGCTTTTCGCAACTGATTGTCTAATTTATTCTACCGTAACCGCGCCCAGGATCAACTCAGACTTAGTCAATCTTTAGAAAAGTTCTGCAGTCGTGTAATCGATGGGATATAAAATAAACTACGCTAAATCAAGATATGCACATACGAAAAAAAAGGCAATCTTTCTGCCTTTTCACTGTCTCCTCGATGGCACTTTATCAGTTTATGTTAACCAATTAAGATCTTTAGTTGTTCCAACTACGCAAAATCTGGCAAGGCATACGCACTCAGAAAATGTGTGCTCGAAAAGAAACCACATTCAAAAATACTTCAGGCAAAAACAAGATCATGATGGACAATATATAAAGCTTAGAGGTTGCAAAACTTTCACTAGAACGCTACTAGAATGTGTCTCAGTCCTTTGGAGCCATAATCAGGACGTACTGAAAACAAAGTTAGAAAAATTTCGACGCTCTACCCGGCGTTTCATATGCACAAGGTATACCGCCAGGTAGATTCCACCATACAGGTGTTACAGTCCTCGCAATTCGAAACGCTAGAACCTTGGCAATCTGGACAAAGCTTCATGGATGCCAACAGGATAGTGTTTATGTGTCTGGTATCCTCCACCGCCAGGACTCGATCGACGAATCGTTGAGGGCCACGTCAGCGATGGATGGCCACCCATTGTCCTATAGTTGTTTCGGGTTAATATGACATTGGGTTGAACTGAGAATGCCGTGTTTCGGAATATTGGTCCTTGTGGCCTCCCAGATTCTCGATCATAACTAGGAGGTGTATGCGCATATTCCGTGCAGCAGCGGTGACGCGAAGTTTGCGACCAAATACACAAATAGGTCCGGTTTACTCCTGAGCATTTGTAACGCAAACGCCGACGAGGTGACGTGACACGCCAGCAACATCGGCGTAAAGGATTCCACTGTTTAATATCAGCTGGCGCCAGTAAAATATATGCAAAAAAGTATTGGAGGAGGAGGAATAAACTTTATTACCAACCAGCAATTTAAGTTCCTTGGCCTAGGCCAAAGATATATTGGTGTAAAAATAATAAAAGAAATCGCCAAATGAATGAAAATGAAATGTCATTTGATTACCGTTGCGTTCACATGGCAAGAATGCGCTAATCTTCCAACTGTCAAAGAATTTAAATGCAACACCACTCTGTACCATAGAAAGTGGGCTAGATTCATTTTAAGTTACGCTTCACGTAAAGTATGGTTCTAAGATTTCACTCGTTTTCTTTTTAGCGCGTTTTTTAGAACCGATGCATTACTTTCATCGACGACGTGATTTCAGCCCCATCATTCGCAGTTTGTCGTTTAGTTTCCTGGTAACTCCAGCATCTGAAAACGCACTTTGAATCATACACGCATGCATTGTGTTGAAAATCGCTTTAAAAATAACTTGAGCACACCTGTAGTGCGAAGTTCAGGAGCTTTCAAATCCATGCCTTTATATGTATAAGCACGTCCAACTGAAACACAATGTTCGAAGTTTCTTCGGCACCGAGGGATACTGCTCATAGACAATGCGATAACGGCGACGCTCTTTGATGTCACAATGCATGAACAAAGCGAGTGAAAATGGCAATGCGGAATAAATGAGAAACCAGGAGGAAGCTCCGCATAAGGCACCAGTATGTGACGTTATTCGTGACGTAATTTGTTTACGGTGTATCAGATGCCTTTAAAGTTCTTGAAGTTTCGTGGCACTGTTTGTGAAACAAAACAATCGAGCATAGCCAGTTGGCCAATTGATTGTCACGAGTGCGACATTGTGGCCTTACTTCGTGTCGTTTCGACAAGGTGCTGGGCAATGGCCTAAAGGGCGTGTTTCATCAGACACCACCATTTGTGGCTCGAACGTTCGCGACAGAGCCCGAGCGATTAGACAATAGCAGCCATGAAGAGAGTAGCTTTGGCCATTCTCATCGCCGCTTACTGCACTGCGGATTTCAACGGTATGTATGGCCTGTATGTTTACGGTGAATATTCAAAAGAAAATAAGCACTTGCGGCATGTAGTCACCTCACCCCCCTATTAGTACAGGCCTATTAGTAATACTGTAGCTTACATTAACTTATAAATCGAATTGCTTGACTTATGAAGAAATTTACCCATAAGATGTTTTCGTTCAGTGCGTATGTTAGGAAAACATGTAAGCTATATGGGCGTAAATTGAGGACTCGTTTCTTTCTTAGACACAACCTAGTTAAACCGGTTAAACGAAGAGACAGTGAAGGCGAAGGGAGGAACAGGGAACAATATTAGTAGTTCTTAGCTGTTGAGTAGTAATTACAAAATAAATGGAAAGGAATTAGGGTGGATGAAAAATGAACTTATTGCTGGTAGGGACTGCCAGAAAATGAAAACTTTTCCGCATACGTTCACCATTCTGGTTGAGTAGCTTCGTAGTGATGTTTCCTTTATTCTGGTTGCAAATCAGCATTCTGCTTTTTAAGTTGTTTTGATAATGGGGCAAATGTAACAACAAAGTTTATTTCGAGATATTATGAGTTAAAGAGGATAAACAAGCTTATTGTGTCGCGCGTTAGGCGGCAGTCAATTGGTATCTTTTAAAATTTGCGCGCTTTCAATAAAGGCTGGAAAAAACTTAAGGAGGGCAGTTATTTTACAATCGATTGAAAAATTCGATGTTTCTGAAAAAGCGCCACAACTTTTGTATTGAAGATTTTTCTCTAGAGTTGATATTTTAAGAGTTCATTAGGCAATCTTCGTTAATTGCCCAGCTTTGCGGATTGAAAAAAATATAATGACGTGCTCTATATGGCTCAGAACACTACTGCACTAATTGGAGACGCGGAGCGCCTATGCTTAATTCTTCAATACTTGGTGATTTTTATGTGAAACACGCTGTATATATACCGCTGCACCACCAAGCCTTTAAGTGTTCTACTATGGAATCATTATTGGAAATCACCCTCTGCGGTGGTTGCCATGATAACGGAAGTAGAAGTTCTCGAGCAACGAGCACTTGCGGATATAGACCTTATGCAAAAACTGCTGCCATCTAGCGACCGCCGTGCGCATTTCCGCCATGTTGAAGGCTAAGCGCGCTCCGCATGTGCACACACGGAGCGTACGTATTGACGTGTGTTGATTGATTGGAACGGCAATGCCGATATATTTTCGTGTGCCGTGCTGTTCAGAATGAGGAAAGTGGGGTGCTGAAAAAAGGTTCACAGGAAATAACCTCTATGTTATTAGATGTCCTCGCTGCCGATGAGAAGCGGCCGTTGCTCCCGCTACTGCTCACGACTAACGCCGTGTTGACGTTTGCCGTTCTTAATAGATGCGGTATATGACAGCATCGGCACTCACCAGAGAACATTTTTTAGGGGCGAAGCTCCTTATAGCATCACCTGGTCGGTCGTCGCTCCGTCCTGGTTCCCCCGCTGTCGCGTCTCCCGTATCATTCAATAGATGACGCTGTCCCATAGAGATGCAGGCAAACTGTAGTTGGGTGACGATATACTAGATGGCGCTGTCCCATAGAGAAAAAAGCGCTAGAAGGTAGCAACATTGGATTTAATTTGTCACACAAACAGGTCGGCGCGATGGTTGAGCAGAAGCTTCCAGGTCTATTTTATCCTGATGATTGTGTCTTATTTGCGGACAGTCAAGATGATATACAGCGACTGGCAGATATATGCGGAAGGGACTGTCAGGCTCCAGGACTAGGATTTAGTGCAACAAAATGTGGATTGATGGTATTCAATGATCACGAAGACCATGCGGTCTTAATACAAGGCCAAAAAATACCGAGGGTAAGCGAGTACAAGTACCTCGGAGTACGGGTAAATGAGGGGGATACATATATATGGAGGTACAAGAGAAAGCATCGGTAGCAAAGGGAAAGAGGAATGCTGCAATTATGAAGCACAGAGCTTTATGGGGATACAATAAGTACGAGGTGCTTCGAAGGCTGTGGAAGGGTGTGATGGTACCGGTGCTTACATTTGGGAACTCAGTGGTGTGCAGAAAGTCAGAGGTACAATCAGGAATGGATGTAAATAAAAGGACGGTGGGCCGCCTGGCGTTGGGCGCTCACGGGAAGACGACAAATGAGGCTGTAAATTGATATGGGATGGACAGGCTTTGAAGTGAGGGAAGCTCAGAGCAAAATGAGATTCGAAGAGAGGCTGAGGAAAATGAAGAAGAGTAGATGGGCAGAGAAGGTTTTCAGATATTTGTATAGAAAAAGCATTGACACGCAGTGGAGAAAAAGAACTAGGAGGCTCACCAGTAAACATACGGCCAGCAGTGCGTGCGATATGGCAGCCAGGAGCATTGAGCGGAAGGTCAGAGAGGCGGAGAGGACTTATTGGATGGCAGCAATGGAAAAGAAGCCGGCTCTGAGTAAATACAGAAAGGGAAAAAACAAAATAAGGAAGGAAAGGTTTTATGATAATTCAAGGGGAAGCGCTTGACTGTTTGAAGCAAGGTCGGGCTGCCTTAGAACGCGTAGTTATAAAGCGAGATTCAGTAACGAAGAAGAACAATGTACATGCTGCGGGGGAACAAAGGAAACGCTGGAACATCTACTGATTGAATGTGGCGATACTCACCCAGGTATACGTGTGGACACGAGTCTACATGAAGCCTTGGGTTTTAGGGACAACAATGGAAAGCTGAACACGTCCGCGATAGAAATAAGTAAGAGACGGTTAGTGTTGGTGGCAGAAAAGTAGAGATAAAGTACAAAAATAAATAATGGGGAAAAATAAGGTCATTCTGCCTTAAGAGGCAGAGAGATGGACCGTGAATTTATATTTTTTGGTATAACAACTGATTTAATCAATGTAGGTAAGGTATTAGGCCAACATGAAACAAGGAAGTTCTTTTTTCTTTTTCTTTGTTTTTCGAGCCTGGTGGCAGACATGTCACCGCCCCGTTATAAAGGGGACGCTGATAGCATCCATCCATCCATGTGCAATAAGACGGTTGGGTGAATGCACGCTAGATGGCGTTATAGGTGCCGCTGCTCTCAGATTGGTTGCTGCGCCCGTTATCTCTCATTATTCTTGATCGTCGCCGTACGTGGAGGAGTGCGCTTGCCGGATTGTGCTGCTTGGCGAACCATGGACGACGAGGAGCGCCGGGTGCGGAAGGCCGCTGCGTTTCGTGCTCGTCGGTAGGATCCCGAGGTGCGAGATCGAAAGGCTACGGCCTGGCGCCGCACGCGCTTGGCGGCGGCTTCGCGGGCGCGCACCGCCACGAGATCCGCCTGGCGCCGCGCTCGCTTGGCGGCAGCCTCTCGATTCCGAGAGACTCGCTTGCATGGCGCTCGCTTGGCAGCAGCCAGGCGGATCCCGGGACCACGCGCGCCAAGGACGCCGCTGCGGAACGGGCTCAACGAGAAGCGGATCCCGAGACCATGATTGCTTCAGGAGCTTCGCCCAAGCTCTTCATCATTCACCCGCGGATATGCTGTAATTTTTCGTGTCATGCCGATACCAGACAGTTTTCGCGCCGTGCGCTTGCAGGCACAGACAACACACGGCTTCGTGTACGAGCTTCAAAGCTGCATCGCGGCTCCTCGCGCTGGCTGCGCTGCTGTTGACATTACTTTGTTTATTACATTGCGATAACAATTACATGTTAGACAGATCGGTCGAGTGCGTCATCGATTCTCAGCGAAGGGACCGACTGTGCTGGAGCGTGTTGTTTGTAGTTGGTTTTCTACTGTGGAGTTTAACAAGGTAATATTTGGTGGGATGCTTTGCCCGCGTATTGCTTCACTTTGCGTATTTTTCAAGCATTTCATGTGCTATCACTACCAAATTCAGAGGGGCGGCCCGGATGGCCTGACCGCCCTCCCTTATCTTTTTTTTTATACTGTCACGTGGTCGTGACGTCGACGAAGACAGCAGTCAGCGTTTGCAGGATGAAACTGTTTATTTCGCCGAACTTGTGGCCGGAAAATGAGAACTCGAACTACAGCAATACACGCTGTACAAAGATAGCGGCGAACAGGGCGTCGTCCGTCGATCAACTGACAAGCGGTGAAGCGCGTCGGCATTTAAACATGTGCCGTCGAATATTCCAGCGTTATCGCTGGCTGTCCTGCAAATTCTAGAATAAGCTCGAGTGTGCGCGTCTTGCGCGCAATCTTAACAAAACAATCTACAATGATCGCGAAGGTTCTCGAACAATGAGGCGCGGTTCGCGCTGAGCGTTGCCGACAGTCTTTGTGGCCGAAAACCGAATACAGCAAAAGTGATAAAGAACGCACGTGGCAATGCCCCCCTCTGAAAAAGCATCGTCCCGATGCTTTAAACAGAACAGGCCAATGCATGCAACAATAAATAACAAGAATAAAGCAACAAAGTAATATAAACAATAAGCACAAGAAAGAAAGCACAATAATAAAGCAAAATGACAGTCCTCAGATTCGCTAACGTGCGTAATATGGTTTGAGGCGCACGACATGGACGACTTCAGGTCGTGCACGGCGCCGCTGAGAGTTCGTAATGCCGTCAGGGACAACCTCGTAGTCGAGTGCGCCGAGGCGTCGAAGTACCCTGTACGGTCCGAAGTATCGTCGAAGAAGCTTCTCACTGAGTCCCCGTCGGCGTATTGGCGTCCATACCCATACACGGTCCCGGGTTGGTATTCCATGTGGCGTCGTCGAAGGTTGTAGGGGCGGCTGTCAGTCGTCTGCTGGTTCTTGATCCGTAGGCGGGCGAGCTGTCGTGCTTCTTCGGCGCGCTGTAAGTAAGCGGCGGCGTCGAGATTGTCTTCGTCGGTGACGTTGGGTAGCATGGCGTCGAGCGTCGTCGCCGGGATTCTTCCGTAGACCAACTTGTACGGCGTCATCTGCGTCGTTTCTTGGACGGCCGTGTTGTAAGCGAAGGTCACGTACGGAAGGACGGCGTCCCACGTATTGTGCTCAACGTCGACGTACATGGCCAGCATGTCGGCGATGGTCTTATTTAGACGCTCTGTGAGGCCATTGGTCTGTGGGTGGTAGGCGGTGGTGCGGCGGTGGCTCGTCTCGCTGTATTTGAAGATCGCCTGAGTTAGGTCCGCAGTAAGGCGGTACCTCAGTCTGTTATGAGGACCTCTGGGGCGCCATGACGCAAGACGATGTGCTCCACGAAGAACTTGGCTACCTCGGCGGCACTGCCTTTGGGCAAGGCCTTTGTCTCGGCGTAACGGGTGAGGTAGTCAGTTGCTACGACGATCCACTTGTTGCCGGAAGTCGACGTCGGGAACGGCCCCAGTAGGTCCATCCCGATTTGCTGGAACGGCCGGTGAGGTGGTTCGATTGGCTGCAGAAGTCCCGCTGGCCTAGTCGGCGGTGTCTTCCGTCGCTGGCAATCTCGGCAAGTCTTAACGTAGTGGGCGACGTCGGCAGGAAGGCGTGGCCAGTAGTATTTTTCCTGTATCCTCGCGAGCGTGCGGGAAAAGCCGAGGTGGCGAGCCGTCGGGTCGTCGTGCAGGGCCTGCAGAACCTCTGGTCGCAGTGCCGAAGGAACAACGATGAGGTAGTCGGCCCGGGCCGGAGAGAAGTTCTTCTTTACGAGGACGTCGTTTTTCAAGAGAAATGACGCCAATCCCCGCCTGAATACTTTTGGAACAACGGCGGTCCTGCCCTTGAGGTATTCCACAAGACCCCTGAGTTCCGGGTCGGCTTGCTGTCGTTCAGCGAAGTCGTCGGCACTTATGGTTCCCAAGAAGTAGTCATCATCGTGGTCGTCCTGCGGCGGTGCGTCGACGGGGGCACGAGACAAGCAGTCGGCGTCGGAGTGTTTTCTTCCGGACTTGTAAACGACGGTAATGTCGAATTCTTGAAGTCTTAGGCTCCACCGCGCGAGGCGACCTGAAGGGTCCTTCAAGTTGGCTAGCCAACACAAGGCGTGGTGGTCGCTCACAACTTTGAAGGGTCGGCCGTAGATGTAGGGGTGAAACTTCGATGTAGCCCAGATGATGGCCAGGCACTCCTTTTCTGTTGTGGAATAGTTGATTTCTGCCTTTGATAGCGACCGGCTAGCATAACTGATGACCCTTTCCAATCCGTCGGTCTTCTGCACAAGGACGGCGTCGAGTCCTACGCTGCTTGCGTCGGTGTGAATTTCCGTATCGGCGTGCTCGTCGAAATGCGCAAGTATCGGAGGCGTCTGCAGGTGTCGTTTCAATTCTTGAAATGCCTGAACTTGCGACGTTTCCCACCTGAATTCGACGTCGGCCTTCGTGAGTTGCGTCAGTGGCTCGGCGATCCGTGAAAATTCCTTGACGAAACGTCTGTAATAGGGGCACAAGCCGAGAAAACGGCGTACGGCCTTCTTGTCGGTGGGCGTCGGGAAGTCAGCGATGGCAGCTGTTTTCCGCGGGTCCGGGCGAACACCATCCTTGCTGATCACATGACCCAAGAACAAGAGCTCCTCGTACGCGAAGCGGCACTTTTCAGGCTTCAAAGTGAGTCCGGAGGTCTTGATTGCTTGAAGTACAGCTTCAAGGCGCCGAAGGTGTTCGTCGAAGTTTGAGGAAAACACAACGACGTCGTCCAAGTACACGAGACATGTCTGCCACTTCAAGCCGGCCAGTACTGTATCCATAACCCGTTGAAAAGTCGCAGGTGCCGAGCAAAGACCAAAAGGCATTACCTTGAACTCAAACAGGCCGTCTGGCGTTATAAAGGCAGTCTTTTCTCGGTCTCTCTCGTCGACATCTATTTGCCAGTAACCGGTCTTGAGGTCCATCGACGAAAAGTACTTTGCGTTGTGTAATCGATCCAGGGTGTCGTCTATCCGGGGAAGGGGATACACGTCCTTCTTCGTGACTTTGTTCAGGCGACGATAATCGACGCAAAAACGGAGAGTCCCATCCTTCTTCTTCACTAGCACCACGGGGGATGCCCACGGACTCTTCGACGGCTGGATGATGTCGTCGCGTAGCATTTCGTCCACCTGTTTCTTCACGGCCTCCCGTTCCCGTGTCGAAACCCGGTAGGGACTCTGACGGAGTGGTCGAGCATTTTCTTCTGTTATAATGCGGTGCTTAGTAAGGGGCGTTTGTCGGACCCGCGATGACGACGAGAAACAGTCCTTGTTTTTCTGCAGAAGGCATCGAAGCTGTTGCTGTTGGCTAGCGGGAAGACTTGGGTTTACGTCGAAGGGTGGCTCAGGTGTTGGGGCAGTCGTCGTAGCTTCGTCATGATCTGAAAAGGCAAACGCATCGCTGACGGCCAAGATTTCTTCGATGTATGCAATCGTCGTGCCCCTGCTCAGGTGTCTGTATTCTTGGCTGAAGTTCGTTAGCATCACGCTTCCTTTTCCTTCATGCAACCGAGCAATGCCCCTTGCAACGCAAATGTCGCGGTCTAGTACCAAACGCTGATCGCTCTCGATGACACCTTCGATGTCTTCAGCTTTTTCGGTGCTGACGGGAATTATGATGCTGGAGCGAGGCGGGATGGTAACTTGATCCTCCAGCACGTTCATGGCATGGTGACATGGATTCCTATTCGGCGGTGTCGTTTTGTCCGACGATAGGGTTATCGACTTGGTTCTTAAGTCAATGACGGCGCCATGATGGTTTAAGAAATCCATGCCAAGTATGACGTCCCTGGAGCAGTGTTGCAAGATTACGAAACTCGCAGAATACGTGCGATTATTGATTGTAACTCTTGCTGTGCAGACTCCAGACGGCGTTATTAGATGGCCTCCAGCGGTACGGATTTCGGGGCCTTCCCAAGCAGTCTTAACTTTCTTCAACTTCGTGGCGAAAGGCCCACTGATGACGCAATAGTCGGCTCCAGTGTCGACGAGAGCGGTGACGTTGTGGCCGTCAATGAGAACGTCGAGGTCGCTAGTTCGTCGTCTTGCGTTGCAATTGGGTCGCGGCGTCGGGTCACGGCTGCGTCGGTTTGTTCCGCTGCTTCGACGTGGCGTCGTCAGTTCTTCCTCAGGCCGTGAAGTTTCGACGTCAGGGCTTCGTCCGTCTTGCGGCGTGTTCTTTAGATTTAGTTGTGGCGTCGTCGTCGGCGGCGGAGGATCTTCGGTAGTTCGTCGTACAGCAACCGCACCTCCATCGGTTGCTGCCCTTAGTTTTCCGGATACGGGCTAGGTGACTGGCCCCGGTTTGGGCCAGTGTACTGCCGGCGGTGCGGAGACATGTAGCGGCCGGGCGACGGCGAGCGGGAAGGTCGTCGTTCTTGCCAGTGTGTTCTGGTGAGGTAGTCGTCGATGTCCCGAGGCCGTTCGCCTGGCTGCGGGCGCGGCGCGTTGACGGCGAATCCTCGAAGCCCCATCTGTCGGTACTGGCAGCGGCGGTATGTGTGGCCGGCTTCCCCGCAATGATAGCAGAGCGGTCGGTTGTCAGGGGCACGCCAAACGTCGGTCTTTCGAGGGGCGCATGGTTGTCCTGTCGGCGGGCGGTATGGCGTCGGTGGTGGTGGCGGCGGTGCCTGACGTCGGAACTGCTGCGGCGGCGCGGCGTCTTGACGCGGGCGAAGAGGGGCGGTGTTGAGTCGGGCTGCAGCAGCATAGCTCATGGCTTGCGGCTGAGGCAGTGGCGGTTCAAGGTTGCCCAGGGACTGCTGGATTTCTGATCGAACGACATCTGCGATCAAGTCCACTTGAGGCTGCGCCGAAGGTAAGAGCTTGCGAAGCTCCTCCCGCACGATCGCTCTGATCGTTTCACGCAGGTCGTCGGAGCCGAGGGCATGAACAGCTGGGCTGTCTTGAATCAATCGGCGATTATATTGGCGGTTACGCATTTCCAGCGTCTTCTCGATCGTGGTTGCCTCTGAGACGAATTCTTGGACCGTCGAGGGTGGGTTCCGTATCAGCCCAGCGAAGAGCTCTTGCCTTACCCCTCGCATGAGGAAGCGGACTTTCTTGTCCTCGGGCATGGCAGCGTCAGCGTGGCGAAACAGTCGGGTCATTTCCTCTGCGAAGATGGCCACGCTTTCGTTTGGTAGTTGCACCCGTGTCTCCAGCAAGGCTGCGGCCCTTTCTTTTCTGACGACGCTTGCAAACGTCTGCAGGAAAGCGCTCCGAAAGGCGTCCCAAGTTCGAAGAGTGGACTCCCGGTTCTCGAACCAGGTCCTTGCTGCGTCTTCAAGGTAAAAGTAAACGTGCCGCAGCTTGTCCTCGGAGTCCCAGTTGTTAAATCTTGAGACCCTTTCGAAAGTCTCGAGCCAGGTGTCCGGGTCTTCGAATGACGACCCGCGGAAGGTTGGCGGCTCCTTGGGCTGCCGGAGTAGGATCGGCGCAGGCTGCACGGGGTCGGTCATCGTCGCTGCGGTGGGTGTTGGGACCTTGGGCTGCCTGGTTTGTTCGGGAAGGAGCCCGTGCTCTGGCTGCAGTCCCTTCTGCCTGCGGCTTGTTCGACGATCCTGGTTTTCTTTGCTGTCGTCCTCCTCGCGGCTTGGGCTTGGGTCAGCGCTTCGCGGGGGCGTCCGGATCATGGAAGAAGCAGCACCTCCACCAGATGTCACGTGGTCGTGACGTCGACGAAGACAGCAGTCAGCGTTTGCAGGATGAAACTGTTTATTTCGCCGAACTTGTGGCCGGAAAATGAGAACTCGAACTACAGCAATACACGCTGTACAAAGATAGCGGCGAACAGGGCGTCGTCCGTCGATCAACTGACAAGCGGTGAAGCGCGTCGGCATTTAAACATGTGCCGTCGAATATTCCAGCGTTATCGCTGGCTGTCCTGCAAATTCTAGAATAAGCTCGAGTGTGCGCGTCTTGCGCGCAATCTTAACAAAACAATCTACAATGATCGCGAAGGTTCTCGAACAATGAGGCGCGGTTCGCGCTGAGCGTTGCCGACAGTCTTTGTGGCCGAAAACCGAATACAGCAAAAGTGATAACGAAACGCACGTGGCAATACGTACCCCATGATGAGCACATATATCAGACTCTCCCATAAGCTGACCCTTCGTAAAAATACTGTATCCACCCCTGTGTGCTATGAAATGTGTAACATATGCTTGTGTGTGGCACTTTTTCTATGAAATTGAAAAACATGCTGTTCCGGCAAATGTGTTACACTCGACCGTGGGTGCGTTACCGTTGGTTACGCGCTGAGGTGGGTTCGCAAGCGTTCAGTCGGGGACGCAAAACTGCCTTGCTCCAACGGCTTGAAATTGTGAGGCGTCAGCAGGCCCCGAAAGTGATGATGTCAGCGGAAATATTCGTGGCGTATTGTGTTATTTACAGCACATGTCCGCATTGAAATGGGTCAACAGCACTTCCTCACAGTTATAGCTTTGCCTAGCCGTGTCGCGCGCCAAAGCCTCCTCCCAACCATCCTACACTACACGCATGGTATCCAGACAGATAACAACGCTTTATTCGTTACACTGCAAAATACAGACAAAATTTATAACCTAGAGCAAAGCTTCATTCTCAAAGACGGCAGGCCTACATATGACTCGGTGACAAACTCGTTCCTTCTTGTCGTTGTGAGACAGTTCTTTACACGCAATAACTATCAACGTAATAACTAGGAATTGCCGGTAACCAGGGGTGGGCAAAGATACTTTGAAATTGTATCGCGATACGATACAAGATACTCAGGCAAGAAGTATTCGAGATATAGATACAAGATACTACCGCGATAGTTGTATCCGATACGATACTTGCCAAATGTATCTTAAGATACTTCGATAGATACGCAAGTTAGTTATCATATATCCATATGATGCCGCAGCAAACGCCAATGCACAAAAATGCCTGCTTGAAATTCCTTAACTGAGACAATTTTGTTTCATTTGAATGAAATGTCTGTTATTATCTCAAAAGTTTCGTCTTTCTTGCTCAAAGTAGATTAGTTCAATTCCGAAACAACTTACCGTGAAGAACATCAATTGCAGCAACCAGACCAGAAAAAAACTGAAAGTGACCTAGGTAATGTACGGAATGCAAAAGAAGGACGGCTAGGAAAGCATTCGTGCTAACAATCAAATTATGGTTTCAAATATTCTTTGAATATATAAATAGCACGAAAAAAAGATACGGTGCCCCGAGAAAGCTTTTGTTAGGTAAAGGCTCGTTCTATTAGATCGAGCATCGGTATCGGTTAATCTGTTGTTCTTCGAACCTTATTTACATATAGGTCAATGTCATCTTATGTAAGGCTAACTTACATCTACGAGGTGCTTCAAATCGCTAGTGTGTGAATGTCATGAGACGCAAAGCAACTTCGTTCTTGCATGCACATATTTCGTTACGAAGCACCACGCAAGAGAATCTTCAATTACGCCACGAAAGCGGCATAACAATTTGCGTAATAGACGCTGCATTCATTAGAGAACGCGACACAGGACCGTGGCTAAGAGCAAGTGTCATGGAACTTACACAACAAAAAGAAAAAAGTCGGCAGATCCCATGCACTGTGGGAATCGATGTAATGCGAAGCAGCCGGCAAAGAGCTGCATACATCGCCTTGTTTGTCTTTCAGCCAAATGAAATCATTCATGTCATGGCATCTAGTCCACCATATATGGCATGTTTGCCATGCACGCATGCATGCACAATCTAGTGTACACCATGCCAATGAAACGCATATTCTGGTATATAAATGCATGACCTGTCGTTTATGTTCATCAGGCACTCGTGTCATGCCATACCAATTTTGGTATATATCACGTTAACAAAACGGCCGGAAGCGCACCATGACAGTGGCATGTAAATCATACCGTACATGACATGCATAACATGATTCGCATGTTCAGAACTCTAATTTATGTTCGTCATACAGTCACATCGCGCAATACCAATTTTGGTGTATATCAAAGGAGCAAAATGGCCGCGAGTGCACCATGAGTAGAGCATGTAAATCATGCCATACATGACATGAATATTATGGTTTTTCATGTTACCACCTGTCACTAATGTTCATCATACAGTCACATCGCGCAATACCAGTTTTGGTGTATATCAAGCTATCGAAACGGCCGCGAATGCACCATGAGCGTGGCATGTAAGTCATGACATACATGGGATGCATGCCATAATTTTCATGTTACCACCTGTTATTCATGTTCTTCATACAGTCACCTTGCGCAATACTAATTTTGGTGCATATCAATCTAGCGAAACGGCCACGAGTGCGCCATGAGCATGGCATGTAAAGCATGACGTACATTTCATGCATGTCATGATTATCATGTTACCACCTTTCATTTACGTTCTTCATACAGTGGCGTCGCGCAATACTAATTTTGGTGTATACCAATCTAGCGAAACGGCCGGGAATGCACAATGAGCGCGGCATGTAAATCATGACATACATAACCTGCATGTCATGATTTCCATATTACCACCTCTCATTTACGTTCGTCATGCAGTCGCGTCGCGCAATACCAATTTTAGTGTGTCAAGCAAGCGAAACGGCACGAGTGCGTCATGAGCATGACATGCAAATCATGTCGTGCATGTCATGCATGTCATGATTTTCATGTTACCACGTCTCATTTACCGACGTCGTACAGTCGCTTCGCGCAATAGCAATTTTGGTGTACATCGAGCTAGCGAAGCGACCGCGAATGCATCATGAGCGTGGCAATTAAATCATGACATACATGACATGCATGTCATGGTTTTCATCTTACCAACTGTCATTCATGTTCTTCATACAGTCACATCGCGCAATACCAATTTTGGTGTATATCAATCTACTGAAACTGCCGCTAGCGCATCATGAGCGTGGCATGTAAATCAGGACGTACCTGAGTTGCATGTCATGATTTTTATGTTACCACGTCTCGCTTACGTTCGTCATATAGTCGTGTCGCGTAACACCAGTTTTGGTGTATATCACGCAAGCGAAACGGACGCGAATGCACCATGAGCGTGGCATGTAAATCATGACATACATGACATGCATGTCATGGTTTTCATCTTACCAACTGTCATTCATATTCTTCATACAGTCACATCGCGCAATACCAATTATGGTGTATATCAATCTACTGAAACTGCCGCTAGCGCATCATGAGTGTGACATGTAAATGAGGTCGTACATGACTTGCATATCATGATTTTCATGTTACCACGTATCACTTACGTTCGTCATACAGTCGTGTCGCGTAACACCAATTTTGGTGTATATCACGCAAGCGAAACGGACGCGAATGCACCATGAGCGTGGCATGTAAATCATGACATACATGTCATGGATGTCATGGTTTTGTGCTACCACCTGTTATTGATGTTCCTCATAAAGTCACATCGCACAATACCAATTTTGGTGTATATCAATCTAGCGAAACAGCCGCGAGTGCGGCATAAGCGTGGCATGTAAATCATGTCATACATGACATGCATATCATGATTTTCATGTTACCACGTGTCAGTTATGTTCGTCATACAGAAATGTGTCGTCATTCCAGTTGTCGTATGTATCCCTTCATTTAAACGGCCGCGAGCGCCCCGAGACCATGTCATGTAAATCATGCTGCACATGACATGCGCGTCATGATTTGCATATTAGCACCTGTCATTATGTTCGTCATGATCTCCTGTCACGCCGTACCAATTTTGGTATATATGAAATTAACGGAACGGCCGCAAGAGCCCAAAGGCCGTGGAATGTAAATCATGCTGTTCATGACATGCGTGTCATGATTTTCATGATATGACCTGTCATTTATGTTCGTGATAAGGCCATGTTATGATACACTAATTTTGGTATACATCCGATTAACGGAACGGCCAGGGACCCCAAAGGCCGTGGAATGTAAATCATGCTGTTCATGACATGCGTGTCATGTTTTTCATGATATGACCTGTCATTTATGTTCGTAATAAGGCCATGTTATGACACACCAATTTTGGTATACATCCGAATAACGAAACGGCCAGGAGAGCACAAAGTCGTAGGCGGATAGATAGATAGATAGATAGATAGATAGATAGATAGATAGATAGATAGATAGATAGATAGATAGATAGATAGATAGATAGATAGATAGATAGATAGATACGCTCAAAGTCGCAGAAGTTCGCTAAGAAATGCTTCGCATTTGAAAAAAAATCGATCAAAAAAATTTCACCATCTCCCACTAAAGAGAACCATGTGGGGATGCGAAAAAGCGTATGGGTGGACTTACAGTTCCGTTCATCACGGGCACCTTGCCCGATGTTAACGCGCCCTTGCATATGGAGCACACCATGAATTCACTGTTGTTGCTGTTGCTGTTACTCGTCCCGAACCTTTGTCGGGAGGAGTGTTACTCGTCCCGAACCACGCGGGTTCATCGCGCGTGTGCAGAATCTCGTTCCCCGACGTCATCACGCGATTGCTGAGAGAGTGCAAGGGGGAGAGGCCACAGCGTCTTATCCACCTCCTCACACAGACCCGAACGTGCTAGCGCGTGCCACCACACGTGGTTTTGTTTGCGATACGCCAAACTAGGACAGCATACGGCAGCCCGGGCCCCTGAAGTGGTATGCACGTATCATCATCAAGGCGGTCGGAGAACAAGACGCAGAAGACTTCACCTTGGCGCGAGCGTGCGCTCTGCGCGTATCATCATCAAGGCGGTCGAAGAACAAGACGAAGAAGACTTCTACTTGGCGCGAGTGCGCGCTCAATATTGTTACGGTTATGTTACAGATGGCTATGGTAGGTTTTAGAAAGCGGACGGTCGCCAATGGAACTACAGACAAAGCCCAGCGCAAAAGCTGCTTCGCATCTAAAACAAAAGCTACGGGCGTAGACCTTCGCGCGCTTGCTTGTGTGGAGACTGCGCGAGTGCTGATGACACATGACTCTACTCCACCAATAAGGACGCGGAGACCTCGTCGCCTGCCCTCAGTAGATGACTCTGGAGGAAAGATAAAATAATGTCGCCGCCCATAGTTTTATTCAGGTGGTTCAGCCAGAGATAATTGTTTCGCACGGTGGAGTTTCGATAGCAGTATCTTGTATCTTAAGATACTAAATACATTACTGAATGTATCAGAAATACAGACACAGATACTCGTTTTGCGAGACTTATCGCGATACAGATACAAGGTAACCGAAAAGTATCTAAGATAGTATCTAAGATACATGTATCTTCGATACTGCCCAGCACTGCCGGTAACGTGTACATGCCGTTACACACTCGTCTGAGGTTTTTATGCCCTGGTTGCCCACTACCAAAGCAGATACGAGCAAGAAGTTGTAGCAGCGACAGCAATACGATTCCGACACAAGCCTCTAATATGGCGCCAAATCGATATCTTCGTGAAACCTCCGAGATGGCAGCAATTTGCATAAGGTCTATATACCCGTTGACCGTTTCTCAATAGTTGTATAGCATGATTCAAAATGAACGAAAACTACGCGGCGCGCATTTATCTGTTTAGAAGTTGAGTGTGTAGCGAGGGAACATCAACCTCTCAGTTCGTGTGCGTTGCGGTAATTGCGCTGTACATTCTGGAACTCATGCGAGTATTAGCAATTACACTAGACAGCGCGAAGATTCATGTTGAAGAGTCGAGGAGTTTGAACCGTCGCTCATATTTCGATGACCGCCTAGTCTCTGCTTTATTTGTGCTTTGAGTGATTGGCGCTCCTGCACGAAACGAGCTAAACTGATAAATAGCTTAAATTTGAACTCACACTTTGGATGGACTGTTCATGGTCACAAGAACGTGACAATGTTTTTCTAAGATATACTTATTTTCTCTTCTGCTTTTTCATGCCCTTGATATAAGGCAACCATAGTTGGCGCTATTGGCGCACCTAACGGAGGTTGCCGAAAAGGCTAAAATAAACATTTTGTTGCCCGGTCATCGCCAACTGACTGTCAAGGGCCTACAAAGCTCATCATCACCGAAATCTCTGCAAAGCTGTAAGATACCTCTTTTCTGTTTATTTTCTCTCCAGAGCATGACATTTCCAGTTGTTCTGATGAACGACAACCTAATAGAAATTCCCTTCTGGACAAAGCATTGGAAAAATATATTTCGTCTGGACTACTACAGAACCTACCTATACCCGACTTCAACGAAACCGTACTCCTAGGCCGCTCGAAGTTCTACTTGGAGTTTTACAACGCAAGTATAGCGGGCTTGGACTCCGTTGAAAGAGAAGGTTGCAACTACTATGAAGCAAGGCGGACGAAAAAGATGCGAATTCGAGTGGCTCTGCGACTGCGCGGACTGAAGGCTTCAATATCTTTTCGGAAGAAGAAATTGGTTGGATATTGCAAGGTTATCATTTCAATCTTCCTACCAGAAATTGTGCTCGTCACCGAAATAACAGAGTGAGTTGGCTATCTTTATTATTTTGCTTACGTTCGCGTGATTTCGGACGCAGCACAACGTCTATTAATGCAAAACCTCCAAAGTAATTCCCTGTTTCCCAGAAATTGTTTCAATAATGGCTTCAACAATGCTCTCTATTAGAGTGCTCTCTTCGGCTGGCAGTTAAATTATTACAAGCATACTTTGGCTTCCTGGCTTGAACAAATCTTCGAAGGCGCCTAGACACGCAGTCCATGTTACCTAGCAGGTAACATGGACATGGATGACCCGAGGGCGCTGCGTAGACTTCAGTAAACGGCCTAGTGTTAGTGACATCGGCCGTTAGGGGTATGCACGTGACAATGAGATGTGTGCACGTGTGCCCCATTTAGTCCGGCCAAGTCCGCTCACTCATGGCGAATAAAGACGTGTCCACCCACGGTTCCATTTTGGTGCTTGTTTCCGCAAGGCCTGTGTTCTGGCTCTGCAGACGCCTCGGAAAATGCCATCGCATGGTGCCTCTAGGCACCGTGAAATGCTGTTTTTTATATGTGAAACAACCCCAGAATGCAGGGATAGCCAGCAATATCAGGGACACCGGAGCATTAAATAGGAGCTACGTAGCACCCTCTGTTCACTCCACGGCGCAAACAGGCTTTGATAGGTTGCCGTACTTTCAGTTTCAGTTTCACTTTATTTCGGACATAGTTATATAACATGAAATATGTCCACGAGGCAAGGCAAAAGGACACTCGTATGTCTCCTGACGAGGCCTTCACCCCGGACTTACATGTCGGACAGCAGGAGCCAGTTCAGAGATAATAAGTACATTGCTCATTGCACAGCTTATAGGGTGTTTCAGCTAACTTGCGCCAAGTATACTTTTTAATTTCGCGCACTTTAGAAAAAAGCTGGAAAAAAATTCAACAGGGCAGCTATCTTAGCATAGATTAAGCAATTCGAAGTTGCTTAACAAAAGTTACAACTTTCCTAGTTAATATTTTTCGTTATAGTTACTATTTTAAAGGTTAGTTAAGCAGTCTTTGTTAATTACCCAGCTTATTGGATTGGCAGTTATACTAGCATGGATAAAATATTCTGACGTTTCAGAACAAGTGCTACAACTTTTGCATTGAAGATTTTTCTCTAGAGTGAATATTTAAAAAGTTCATTAAGCAATCGTTGTTAATTGCTGAGCTTAGTGGATTGGAAAAAATAATATGATGTGCTCTATATGGCTCAGAACAATACTACGATTATTGGAGACTCGTAGCGCCCATGCTTAATTTTTTATTACTTGGTGCTTTTTAGCTGAAACGCCCTGTATAAACAACATGAACACTAAAAAACACATGGAACAAAAATTATACAATGTTTACATTGTTCAGGTTTAACAATTTTATAAAGTTATACATAATTTACATAATTTTCACGTTCATAGCAAAATAATTGTGTATTTCAAGGAGGCAGGAAAAGCAGCTTTACTTGTTTTTTAAAACGAGACATACTTGAGTTCTGATTGGCCAATTCGATTAGGAATGTGTATGCATTCAACAATGAAATATTCTGATAATCTATAGTTTTAGTACCATAATTAGTTCTTGGTCTTGATCCCGTCAATGAAATAGTGCGAAGGTCATATGCCACTTGTCTGTTAAGATTTGTTTGAGAACATGGTACGATCGTGTTTGAATTCGCGAAAATCATTGTTGCCAAAGAAAGCTGATATAACTCTGAGAATGGTGGTGCGTTCAGAGTTTTATACAGAGAGTCAGTTGATGAGGGAGGATGGCAAGAAATCATTTTTAGGCTCCTTTTTTTGTGGAGAGGAAACACGTTCAGCATCCGTCTTGTTGCACGAACCCGATACTAGGTGACAGAATGTTAGGTGGGAATGAATAAAAGCGAAGTACAATTGTTTTCTAACGCGCAACGGCAATAAATATTTTAGCCTGTATAACATACCCAGAGACCTAGACAGCTTAGCACGAACATAATTTATGTGCTCAGACCAGCTGAGGCCAAACCTAAAAACGACTCCCAAGAATCGACAAGAGTTGGCTGGCGTTATTATATTGTTGTCGATACTCATTTTTAAGTTATGAAGAAGTGGTTTATTTTTTAGACGAAATATTACGTACTGTGTTTTCTTTACGTTTAAGTTTATTTCGTTCACATTGAGCCAGGTATGAAGTTCGTTTAGCGAGATATTAGCACGCTGCTCTAATGAATTTAGATCTGGACCAGAAAAGAAAACGTTATTGTCATCGGCGTACATAGCAATGGCGGGAGTAAAAGAAATGTTAGCAATATCATTAATATATTAAAGAAAGAGCAAAGGACCCAAAATAGATCCCTGTGGGACCCCAAAGTTTATGTTACCTAAGTGGGATTTTAATTCATGAAGCTGTGTATATTGCATTCTGCCTTCGAGGTAACTCTTTAATAATGTTTGGGCCAGTCCACGGATACCATATGTCGTTAGCTTATGAAACAAGATTTGGTGTTTGATCGAATCAAACGCTTTTCGAAAGTCAAGAAAAATTCCCACTGTAAGATATCGCTGTTCAAAATTACTAAGTATCTTTTCTTTTACCTGCAGTAGAGGACATTCCACCGATTTTCCAGATTGAAAGCCATACTGGTGTTTCGAGATAATCTTTTTAACTTGAATAAAATCATACAATCGTTTATAAATAATATGCTCTGCAATTTTTGAAAAAAGCGGCAGCACCGATATTGGTCGATAATTATTGAGGTCATTTTTACTGCCACCTTTATGAATGACAGTAACACGCGCAACCTTCATTTTCTCAGGGAAAATGCCAGTCTGCAAAATTCTGTTGCAGATATAAGTTAGTGGGCCAGAGATGTCACAGATAGCAGCTTTAATCGGCGAAACGCTGATTTCATCGTAACCAGGCGAGCACGTGACTTTCAGTGCGAGCACGGTAGATGCTATCTCTTCATGTGAGGTAGGTGTTAAAAACATAGAATCCATGTACGCTGTGCGAATGTAGGAAATAGCAGATTTCGAAGATGATGCTATCTTGGGGCCAAGAAAAGCAGCTGGTGTCAAAAAATGCATATTAAACTGATTTGCAAGCGTCGTGCCAGAGATGGCTGTTCCATTTATGTGTAGTTCAGTAGGTATACGTGGTCGTTCAATTCCTATAATTTTGTTAACGGCACCCCAAAGCCGTTTAGGGTCATTAATTAGCGGGAAAATCTTATTTTGATAATATGCAGTTTTTGCTTTTTTTTAGGTCTAAGCTTAATTTGTTCCTATACTTTTTAAACGCGACTAAATCTGTCTGATTCTTTGTTTTCAGGAAACTAGCGAACATGAAGTCTTTTTGTTTAATGCGTTTGAATAATAACGGTGTCATCCACTCTTTTCTAGCTTTTCTGTGCTTCTTAACCATAACACGTGGAAAAGCATAATTATAGTTCTCACCGATTTTTTGAATAAAGATATCATAGACGTTTGATGGATCAGATTCGCGGTACAATTTATCCCAGCTAGTTTCACTCATTAAAGAACAGAAGTTAGTAACGCTAGTGGAGTTTAATATCCGACGCGTGTAATTAGATTTTGATACTTGTTTTTTTAATGCGAACAGAGCAAAAAATGGCAAGTGGTCACTCAATCCCGACGAAAACACAGCAGACACTATGTTTTCCGGATGAAAAGTTGTAAAACAGAAAATCAAGCAATGTCGTAGATTGTTTAGTAATCCTTGTGGGTTGCTTAACGACATTTTCACACCCATAGGACAACATTATCTGAATCATATTTGTTTCAACATTGCTGGTTGCAAGTAAATCTATATTTAGATCACCAAATATTATCACATTGCATTTGTTGAGAGCAGCAAATTCCGAAAAAGACTCAACAAATTCAAAAAATATTTCTACCTTACTTTGAGGAGGACGATATAATAAAAGAACAGCGACCTTGTTAGTAACAACACAAATTGCTTCATAGGCATCATTGATAACAGTAAACTCATGAACAATGTCATAGACGTCAGACTCTGCCCAAGCGGCGCTGCGAAAAACACCGCCACCAGCGCCCTCATCGCAGCCCTGCCACTAACTGGGTAGTGTAAAGAGAGCCGTCCGCAAGCGAATGTGCATAGGCCACAATATATCCCTCCTCTTTCGTTGGTGTCGAGGCGCCGTTTCCTGAAAATCAAGGGCCTGGAAAGCTTCTTCCGCCAATCCACCCTTCAGAAACAAAGGAAACTGATCAAAGGATCAAAGCGAACTGCTAGTACAATGCAAAATAAGTTTTAGTTATTCCCGCGCGCTGCAACTCGCAAGTGCAAGCGAGCATCACACGACATCGAATTCGAGGCAAGCCCTCCGACATCCGTTCTCTAGCGCCTGAATGCGTCAAAATCGGGTATATACGTAATGCCACAGCGATAAAGTACATACACGATCAATTGGCATCTTACGATCAGTGGCACAAAACTCCGTTCATCAGGGACGAATGGGCCCGGCGATTTTCGCCTTTGCAGTTGCATTCTCCGTTAATTCATCTCTCGCTTCCTGTGCATTGGACTGTTTTATTACGCATCCTCAAATGGTCTCTTGATGGTAGTCTTCCGTTTGTGTGTACTGCAAATGGGGATACGTGCGTCCACTTTCGCGGGGTACAACCAAAGGCAAAACCGTGGCCTCCGAGATAGCTACGGCAACCGCGGAGGACACGGGCGAAACAAACCTGAAGGTGGTCACGACCAACATTCTGCGATTTACTTGTATGGCGCACGTGTTAGCTAGTTAGAACCAGAACTCTGAGCCTTCAAAACGTACGTCCGCGATGATGTGTTGTGACGACCAACTCGTCGCGGTGTGCGTATCACGCGTCTTCAGACTGCCTCTAGCTGCTCACTTCGTGTTACACGACAAGCACCGCGATCAGAGCCTCTGCTGAGCTTCATAGTCAAGGTTACCACGGTTCTCCATCAGGGCTACGCAAAAGAACAGCAGAGCAACATTATCACACTTTCTCATGCGACCGGTTGTGGAGAACGAGGGTACCGCTTACCGAACACGCTCGCAACATCCCATATCCAGCGCTCTCGCCTTTCTTCTTTGCACGACAACTATGTAAATCGGTAAAACTGAACGTTGTTATTCAGTCTTTTACGTCCGTGACAATTCACAACGCAACAGTGCGTCTTCCGCGGCGTTTCTTCGTAGCGTGCGGAGGGGTCTCGTGTGCTGCTGTTTTCGCCGTCGTTCTGGCTAGTGATCCAGCAAGCACTTCACGACGGTACGGTGGCGCGTCCGACTAGCGGAGAGCAATTCACAGCTTTCGTTCTGTGTGTTAAATGCGCAAACACACGCGATATTAAGCTCAATCGTTGTTTCGCACTCGCTAGTTGCACCTGGTCCCATAGCAAACTGTGCGAGGGAGTCGGTCAATGCACAACTCAATACTTCTCCGACAGGCGGCGCCACACGTCTTGGGAACTCCGAAGTCTGACGTCTATAAAGCAGGTTTGCTTTTTTATACAGGGCCACACCACCTCCCCGTTTATTTTCACGGGACATAGAAATGTTGTTGTAACCAGCAAGATGCCTGACATCCTTACTGGATCTAAACCACGTCTCTGAGAAGCCAATGATGTCAAAGCAGTAATTTAATATTTGCATATTTGCCTCCCATTCCTCTGCTTTGTTTTTAAGAAAGCTTTGCGCGTTTAAATAGTATAGGGAAAGGGTTCGATTTCGAGAGTGACTATCGTTGCTTATTAGATTATTAAAGAGGTCTGCATCAAAGTACAACGTCATGGCTGCTAAAGATTACAGTCCCTTCTTGCTGCTCTAGGCAGCAGTTCACGAGATCTTAGCTACATCATCTTCTGACGCCATCCTTAATGCACGGGCGTTGGGTTCTTTTCTTGCAAACATCCTGCCCTTGGAAGACCACACGAAGCGATAGTTTGCTTCCCTTGCTTTTTTATTAGCAAGCCACAGCAATTTTTTGTTCAGGGCCGTCAGGTTGGGAAAAAACCGAATATCGTCTCCAATGTCTTTCAGACTACTACGTTTTGCGAGCCAGGCATCCTTGGTAGCCAACGCATGAAAGCGTATTAGTGTAACTGGCACTTTGTCTTTGTTTTTGCCGAGCGGAAGACGATGAAATGTTTCTGAGTTATTCTCGCTCAAGAGTGGTAAGCCAAGCCTTTGAGCAAGGTTGTTCAGTTTTTCAAGAAGGTTCTCGTTTTCGCTGTGGGGAAAGCCATGGACCTCCAAGTTGTGGCGTCGGCTATACTGCTGGAAATCGTTCAATACTTGCTTTAATTTGGTTATTTATTGTTTTTCCTGGCTCTTTTCGACAGCATCGATTCTTTTTCGAAGGCTCTCAATGTCCTTCTCATGTCTTGTAGATACTTCAAGCAACTGATCATGCCTTTCTGAAATGTACTGCGCTGACTATTCAATGTTTGCTACAGTTTGTTTAAAACAGACAGGTCGTCTACTTTTGTTGTAAGTATGGCAAGGTTCTTGGTTATTTCACTCAGTTGCTTGCTGAGAACTGTCAGCTGCACAGCAGACTGTTTATCGGTGCTAGAATAGCCGCGAGACGCAGATATACGACATGCGGGACATTTCAGTTCCTTCCTCACATCTTCATTTTTACCCTTGTACTACACGCGGTCAGTTATCCCGGCACATTTCCCAAAATGGTAGTTTTGAAGGCAGTCAGCAAACTTCATAACTGATTCATTGTGAAAATCTTGATAACACGATAAGCAAGTATCTCCTTCCCGGGCAGCCATCGCTACAACACCCAGCGTAACAAGCAGAAACAACAGTAACGGCAGCAGCAACAGGGGCAGCAGAGGCAGCACAAAAGAACAGCTAAGTTCGAGAAAATAGGAACGAACCTGCATGTACAAGCTGTTCAGATTCTGCTTATCCGAGCACTCCGCCGCCCCCGCTGCCAAACGAAATGATGCAGTCGCCGCGATTCCTGGTCCTTTTAAGTACTCTGTGGCGGGGGGCGGGGCGCGCTATTGGTAGCTGTTTTGCACGTGTCGGTATGCTCGCCTTGTCGGTAGGCTTCCTTGTTCAGCAGGCGGCTTGATAGGATCGATTCTGTCTTCTGCAGTGAAATCTTGACAGCACGCCCTGCATATACAAGCTGTTCAGATTCTGCTGGTCCGAGCACTCCGCCGCCCCCGCTGCCAGACGAAATGATGTGAGCGGTAAAGAAATTACGTCATCTTCGTGAAATAAAAAAAAACACCAGGCCTGCGCGGAAAGCGCAGCACAGTCACAGCGAAAGCTGAAACAGCGGCATTTCTAGAGCCCGTTATAGACTCTCTTGGGACAAGTACATGGCAACGTACCCACTGCGCCACAAATCCTAATTTTTGTGAAGTTGGGAAGCACCCACCACGACATTAATCGACATTCTGCGGAGAAGCGAGATACCATCTGTAAGGCATTATGTGCACTTCGTTGATGCAACGGTTGATGACGATAAAGAATTATGGCTGAGCTCTTTGTAATGGGTTGGAAGCTTAAAACGACCCACTAGTTGCGTAATTCGCATGGTCTGACGCCCGGTCGTTATTTAACTCTTCCACCACGCTTTATAACATACCTTACGTGAGAAAGAAAGGGATAGAGAGGGGGGAATTATCTTTATTGAGACCCTGAGGAAATGGATCATGGGAATCTTATGGGCTTCCTTGGCAACCAATAGCAGTGCACTTGTGAGGAACCCACTATGCTATAAATTGTCATATTTTTTTTTTAAGTAGGGAAGCAGCCAATATGCAAATTTTTCTTCATTCTACGGAGAACCGTCGTACCCGCTAAGCATCTGTAAGGCATTATGTGCACTTTGTTGATGCTGTGACTGATGACGACGAAGAAATATGGCAGATCCCTTTGTAATGGGTTGGAAGCATTCGACAACGCACTCGGTGCGCAGTCCGCATTGTGTGGCGCTTGGTTACAAAATTCGCGTTGTGTGACGCCTGGTTGTTAAATTACTCTTCTACCACAATACATTACATATGTTAATGTGCTTCGTTCCCGGCCTTAATCCTGCATAGGGTCTTTTACAGCGAAAGCTGTAATGATATCACAACAAGGGCCGTTTTAGGCGCCGTAGTTGTCTGCCGCCACCGCCGCCGTCGGTGTCCGTAATCACTATCGCTCGAACAATAAAAAAACGAAATAAGAAAAAAATCCAGGATGGAACGAGGTTCTAGCCAGGGATCTCTGCGTGGGAGCCCAGTATTCTACCTCAGAGCCACGCCGGTGCTTGAAAATGCGTTGCAAAAAGACCCTATACAGTCTTCATGTCTGGAAGGAACCACATTAACACATGTAATGTAGCCTGGTAGAAGAGTAAATTACAATCACGCGTCACACAACGCGAATGCTGTAACCAGGCGTCACGCAATGCGAATTTCCCAACTAGTGCGTTGTCGAATGCTTCCAACCCATTACAAAGGGATCTGTCATAATTATTCATCGTCATCAGCCACAGCATCAACAAAGTGCACATAATGCTATACAGGTGTTTAGCGGATACCACGGTTCTCCGCAGAATGATGAAAAATTGGACACTGGCTGCTTCCCTACTTCACAAAAATTGTGATGATTAATAGCGTAGTGTGTTCCTTGCAAGTGCACGTCTATTGGTTGCCAACGAAGCCAATAAGGCTCCTGTGATCCATTTCCTCAGGGTCTCAATAAAGTAAGTTCCCTCTCTCTCTCTCTTTTCTCACGTTAACGTATGTTATAAATCGTGGTGGGACAGGTAAATAGCAACTGGGTGTCACACAATGCGAATTACGTAACTAGTGGGCCCTTGAAAGCTTCCAACTGATTACGAAAGGCTCAGCGATAATTCTTCATCGTCATCAGCCGTCGCATCAAGAAGGTGCACATAATGCAATCAAGAAAGTGCACATAATGCCTCACAGATGGTACCTTGCTTCTCCGCAGGAAGACAAATAATGTCGTGGTGGGTGCTTCCCAACTTCACAAAAGTTATTATTTCTGTCGTAGTCGGTACGTTGCTAGTATACTTGTATTAGTATCCATAACGAAGTCTATAACGGGCTCTATAAATGCCGCTCTTCCAGCTTTCACTGTGACTGTGCTGCAACGCAGTTTCAAGCACCGGCATGGCTCTGAGGTAGAATACAGGGCTACCGCGCAGAGTCTCCAGGTTTGCACCTCATTCCATCTCGGATATTGTCCTGATTTATTTTTTTTCTTTTTTTCGTATTTCGCACGATAGTGGTTACGGACACCGGCGGCGGCGGCTCATGTTGTCATCTCATAACAGCTTTCGCTGTAAAATGTATCGACAGTGAATGTCGGAACTTCTGCCCTAGCGGCACTGCACTCGATTGCAATAAGTGCTCTCATATTTACGCATCACAAGAATGGCTGAGCTGCCCCGTAGCTTTCGTTTAAGCACCACTTTATGTTAATAAAATATGGTACGGATGTTGCGATTTCAAATGTGTATTTTGACGCCATCGGAGTAAAAAATACCCAAACTCGAGCCCGCAATACACTTTAGGGCAATTTCTAATCCACAAAGGCACTAGAAATTCGATACTGCAGAACGCATCACGTAGAAACAGAAGGATAATAGATCGAGGGACATTTTTTTAGACAGAACAACACCAACCCAGCCAATATTGAATGCAAGGACACCATAGGGCGCGTAATTTGTAGTGAATAATTTAAGTGTAGTATTCATAAGTGGAAATTAACATGATTTTCCACTTATGATTTCGACCACAAGTTTTGCTGCACAACTTCTAAACGATATTGCACCGTTGAGGCAAGGTTCGCACGGCAAAGGCTATCAATGGAAGAAGCAAAGAAAATTGTGACTTCGCTTGACCACAGAATTTCTATCGCTAAGATGGTCATCGCCAGTACCTCGCTTCACGGCACAGGAGGATCGAAATGACGCTACATATTGTCGCGAGAGGAAACGACACACAGGGAACTCGAAGCGACCAGCTGTTTACTTTCGGCCACAACAGCCACCAACTTCTTCGCTCTCTTCTTCCGACACCACTAGCGCGTGGCATTACCCTCTCCCCAGAAAAAAAGAGACATGGAAACAGGCAAAAAAGAGACAATAACAGTGAAACCGTTGTCAAAAAAAGAATGTTTGTGTCTGTTGCACAGCACAAGGGCGAGATGAAAGAAATGGGAAATAACTGCACAATGGTCCTGAAGGCAGGCTCCGCACCTCAAAGTTCGTGACTTGCAGTTAACGGGAATGGTACGGCTTCATCCTGGAGATATGAACAACATCCGAGGAGCGTTGTCTACGAGAATGGTGCGATGTGTCTGCTGGGACAACTTCGTTGTTGACTTCACCGAGGCGATGAAGAACTCTGTAGGGTCCCAAGTATCGGCCTAACAATTTCTCGGAGCGCCCTCGTTGACGTATGGGGATCCAAACCCAGACTAGGTCGCCAGGCTCGTACGTTACAGTTCTGTGATGGGTGTTGTACCGGTGAGCGTCTTGATTTTCCCGCGACAAAATTCGTAAGAGTGCTAGCTTCCGGGCTTCTTCGGCGCGCTGAACAAATACGTCTGTATCCGGGGTAATCGCGTCCGGAGTTGGCTTTAGCATGATGTCAAGCATCGTAGTGACGTCGCGGCCGTAAACCAGACTAAAAGGAGCAAAGGCGATGGTTTCCTGAAGCGCAGTGTTGTAGGCAAATGTGACATAAGGGAGGATTTCGTCCCACTACTTGTGATCCTTGGCGACATACATCGAAAGCATATCTGCAATTGTTTTGTTAAGGCGTTCGGTTAACCCGTTGGTCTGCGGGTGGTACGCGGTTGCTGTTCGGTGTGTCGTACCACTCAGCCGCAGGATATCTCGGAGCAATTGTCCCGTAGATGCCGTACCACGATCTGTGATGACAACAGCGGGGCACCGTGGCGGGAGAACGATATTTTTTACAAAAAAATTAGCCACATCGGTAGCAGTTGCTCGCTGAACGGCTTGGGTTTCGCAGTATCTAGTCAAGTAGTCGGTGGCGACGACAATCTAGCGGTTATCAGCTGAAGATTTCGGAAACGGGCCGAGTAAATCCATCCCGACCTGGGCAAAAGGTGCGTGAGGGGGTCGTACAGGTTGAAGCAGACCAGCCGGTTTCATCGGTGGATTTTTGCGGCGTTGGCAAGCTGTGCAAGTCTTGACGTACTGCCTGACGGTTTTTGTAAGTTTCCGCCAATAGTATTTCTGCTTGATCCTCGCCAGAGTACGCACGAAGCCAAGATGCCCGGACGGTGGTTCGTCGTGGCATGCTCGCAAAATGTCGGCGTACTTTCTGTTCCTCCAATATGAGGGGGTCAGCCCGGCGAAACAATCGCGACATGTCTTCTACAAACATGGCGACGTTCTCGTTCGGCATTTGAAACCGCGAAGAAAGTGCCTGCTCAGCGCTTTCTTTCCGTTCGGGGTTGCTGACGGCCTCACGATGCTGGCGGTGAAACTCCTGCCAAGTGTTGAATGAAGCTTCGTGGTTCTCGTACCGCACTCTTGCCGCGTCTACGAGGGAGATGTAAACGTTCTTCAACTTACGTTGATTGTCCCAGTCATTGATGGCAGCGACCCGATCGAAATGGTCCAACCAGTCTTCCACATCCTCACTAGCATCGCAGTGGAATGGGTTGGGCGTGCGAGGCGTGTTGACGACACAGGGTACGGCAGCGAATGGGTCATGCTCGGTTTGGGTTGCGGTCGTGGCAGACATTTTCCTCGAGGGACCTGGCAGGGGACCGTACTGTGGTGGTAGACCTTGAAGGCGGCGGCTGCTTCGATGGATATCAGCAGACCCTGGTGCACTGGCGTTGGTTGATTCTGGTGCAGGACCAGCAGGCATAGGACGTCGCAGTACCCAGCTCCTCCACCAGTCTGTCGCGAGAGGAAACGACACACGGGGAACTCGAAGCGACCAGCTGTTTACTTTCGTTCGTTCGTTCGCCCTAACGGAACTGGCTCATACCCACGAGGGGGATTGGCCACACTTACAATTATATAGGAAAATGTAAACCCTATGAAACTTCAAACACAAGAAAATAAAGTACGAAACGCGATGTAAATAAAAATGAAAGAGTTAAGAAGTTACCAAAGCCATAGGATAACGATTGAAAAAATATATATAATAATAAAAAAAGAAAAAAAATTGGCTTCCGTGGTCGGTATCACTAGCAGCGTATTCTTCCTGTTGCTACTTTCCTGTTGCTGTTTAATTTCGGCCACAACAGCCACCAACTTCTTCGCTCTCTTCTTCCGCCACCACTAGCGCGTGGCAATGTAATACCCCTGACACACTGGAGGTGTTAATGTCATTTGGTTCGAAGGTCATTCGGCGCAACGAATGTCATTCGATATGAGGTGGTGCTACACAGGAAAAAGTAATGTCATTCGTTCGTGATACCAATGTCGATAATTTAGAAAAAAAGCCAGAAAAGTTGAGTAAGGTAAATGTAGCGTGGTAGAAAACGTAAGTTATTTATTTTAAAAGACATGTAGGGAGTCGCATTGCTAAAACAAACACGCATAGAAATTTTGTATTGGAATTATTTCTGGCCACTACAAGCCAACACGAGCCTTAGCTTTTAGCCGCAGCTGATAGAATGAACACAAGCAACATGGCGGACATGGCGGTGCCACTGAACAACGACGCTAAGCTGCAGCAACTAAAGCGTTTACTTGCTGTCTACTTGGCGTTCGAGAGAAGCGCGTTAGCCAGAGGAAGAGGCTGAGTATGAGAGATAACGAAGAATGTAGACGCAGCGACGACATTCAGCAGCGCATCCAAGCGAACGCGTAGTCGATCTGT